>NW_027043396.1:0-117029 GCF_036013475.1 Columba livia | reverse complement strand
TCTTTCTTACTTCTTTCTTTCTTTCTTCTATCTTACTTCTTTCTAACTTCTTTCTTACTTCTTTCTTACTTCTTTCTTACTTCTTTCTTACTTCTTTCTTACTTCTTTCTAACTTCTTTCTTTCTTCTTTCTTTCTTCTTTCTTTCTTCTTTCTTTCTTCCTTCTCTCTTTCTTCTTTCTTTCTTCTTTCTTTCTTCTTTCTTTCTTCTTTGTTTCTTTCTTCTTTCTTTCTTCTTTCGTTCTTCTTTCTTTCTTCTTTCTTTCTTCTTTCTTTCTTCTTTCTTTCTTCTTTCTTTCTTTCTTTCTTCTTTCTTTCTTTCTATTTACTTTCTTTCTTCTTTCTTTCTTCTCTCTTTCTTTCTTCTTTCTTTCTTCTTTCTTTCTTCTTTCTTTCTTCTTTCTTTCTTCTCTCTTTCTTTCTTCTTTCTTTCTTCTTTCTTTCTTCTTTCTTTCTTCTTTCTTTCTTCTTTCTTTCTTTCTTCTTTCTTTCTTCTTTCTTTCTTCTTTCTTTCTTTCTTTCTTCTTTCTTTCTATTTACTTTCTTTCTTCTTTCTTTCTTCTCTCTTTCTTTCTTCTTTCTTTCTTCTTTCTTTCTTCTTCCTTTCTTCACTCTTTCTTTCTTCTTTCTTTCTTCTTTCTTTCTTCTTTCTTTCTTTTTTCTTTCTTCTTTCTTTCTTTCTTCTTTCTTCTTTCTATCTTACTTCGTTCTTCTTTCTTTCTTTCTTCTTTCTTACTTCTTTCTTACTTCTTTCTTTCTTACTTCTTTCTTACTTCTTTCGTACTTCTTTCTTACTTCTTTCTTACTTCTTTCTAACTTCTTTCTTACTTCTTTCTTACTTCTCTCTTACTTCTTTCTTTCTTCTTTCTTTCTTCTCTCTTTCTTCTCTCTTTCTTCTCTCTTTCTTCTTTCTTTCTTCTTTCTTTCTTCTTTCTTTCTTACTTCTTTCTTACTTCTTTCCTACTTCTTTCTTTCTTTCTTCTTCCTTTCTTCTTTCTTTCTTATTTCTAAATTCTTTCTAACTTCTTTCTAACATCTTTCTTATTTCTTTCTTACTTCTTTCTTTCTTTCTTCTTTCTTACTTCTTTCTAACTTCTTTCTAACTTCTTTCTTTCTTCTTTCTTTCTTCTTTCTTTCTTCTTTCATTCTTAATTCTTTCTTACTTCTTTCTAACTTCTTTCTTACTTCTTTCTTACTTCTTTCTTCTTTCTTTCTTACTTCTTTCTTACTTCTTTCTTGCTTCTTTCTTACTTCTTTCTTACTTCTTCCTTTCTTCTTTCTTACTTATTTCTTTCTTCTCTCTTTCATCTCTCTTTCTTCTCTATTTCTTCTTTCTTTCTTCTTTCTTTCTTCTTTCTTTCTTCTTCTTTCTTCTTTCTTTCTTTCTTCTTTTCTCTTTCTTCTTTCTCTTTCTTCTTCTTCTTTCTTTCTTCTTTCTTCTTTCTTTCTTCTTTCTTTCTTCTTCTTTCTTGTCTCCTTTCTCTTTCTTTCTTTCTTCTTTCTTTCTTCTTCTCTCTTCTCTCTTCTTCTTTCTTTCTTCTTCTTCTTTCTTCTTCTTTCTTCTCTTTCTTTCTTCTTTCTTCTTCTTACTTCTTTCTTTCTTCTTTCTTTCTTCTTTCTTTCTTCTTTCTTTCTTTCTTCTTTCTTTCTTTCTTTCTTCTTTCCTTCTTCTTTCTTTCTTCTTTGTTTCTTACTTCTTTCTTACTTCTTTCTTACTTTTTTCTTTCTTCTTTCTTACTTCTTTCTAACTTCTTTCTTACTTCTTCGTAACTTCTTTCTTTCTACTTTCTTCCTTCTTTCTTTCTTCTTTCTTTCTTTCTTTCTTTCTTCTTTCTTTCTTTTTTCTACTTTCTTTCTTCTTTCTTTCTTACTTCTTTCTTCTTTCTTTCTTTCTTCTCTCTTACTTCTTTCTTACTTCTTTCTTACTTCTTTCTTTCTTACTTTTTCTTACTTCTTTCGTACTTCTTTCTTACTTCTTTCTTACTTCTTTCTTTCTTACTTCTTTCTTACTTCTTTCGTACTTCTTTCTTACTTCTTTCTTATTTCTTTCTTACTTCATTCTTACTTCTTTCTCTACTTCTTTCTTCTTTCTTTCTTACTTCTTTCTTACTTCTTTCTAACTTCTTTCTTACTTCTTTCTTCCTTCTTTCTTACATCTTTCTTTCTTTCTTCTTTCTTTCTTCTTTCTTTCTTCTTTCTTTCTTCTTTCTTTCTTCTTTCTTTCTTCTTTCTTTCTTTATTTCTTTCTTCTTTCTTTATTTCTTTCTTTCTACTTTCTTTGTTCTTTCTTTCTTCTCTCTTTCTTTCTTCTTTCTTCTTTCTTTCTTCTTTCTTCTTTCTTTCTTTGTTCTTTTTTTCTTTCTTTCTTTCTTCTTTCTTGCTTCTTTCTTTCTTACTTCTTTCTAACTTCTTTCTTACTTCTTTCTTCTTTCTTCTTTCTTTCTTCTTTCTTTCTTCTTTCTTTCTTACTTCTTTATTACTTCTTTCTGACTTCTTTCTTACTTCTTTCTTACTTCTTTCTAAATTCTTTCTTACTTCTTTCTTACTTCTTTCTTACTTCTTTCTTACTTCTTTCTTTCTTCTTTCTTCTTTCTTCATTCCTTCTTACTTCTTTCTTACTTCTTTCTTACTTCTTTCCTACTTCTCTCTTTCTTCTTTCTTTATTCTTTCTTTCTTACTTCTTTCTTACTTCTTTCTTACTTCTTTCTTTCTTTCTTCTTCCTTTCTTCTTTCTTTCTTATTTCTAAATTCTTTCTAACTTCTTTCTAACTTTTTTCTTATTTCTTTCTTACTTCTTTCTTTCTTTCTTCTATCTTACTTCTTTCTAACTTCTTTCTTACTTCTTTCTTACTTCTTTCTAACTTCTTTCTTACTTCTTTTTTTCTTCTTTCTTACTTCTTTCTAACTTCTTTCTTATTTCTTTCTTACTTCTTTCTTTCTTTCTTCTATCTTACTTCTTTCTAACTTCTTTCTTACTTCTTTCTTACTTCTTTCTTACTTCTTTCTTACTTCTTTCTTACTTCTTTCTTACTTCTTTCTAACTTCTTTCTTTCTTCTTTCTTTCTTCTTTCTTTCTTCTTTCTTTCTTCTTTCTTTCTTTCTTTCTTCTTTCTTTCTTTCTATTTACTTTCTTTCTTCTTTCTTTCTTCTCTCTTTCTTTCTTCTTTCTTTCTTCTTTCTTTCTTCTTCTTTCTTCTTCTTTCTTCTTCTTTCTTTCTTTCTTTCTTCTTCTTTCTTTCTTCTTCTTTCTTCTTTCTTTCTTCTTTCTTTCTTCTTTCTTTCTATTTACTTTCTTTCTTCTTTCTTCTTCTCTCTTTCTTTCTTTTCTTTCTTCTTTCTTTCTTCTTTCTTTCTTCTTTCTTTCTTTCTTTCTTCTTTCTTTCTATTTACTTTCTTTCTTCTTTCTTTCTTCTCTCTTTCTTTCTTCTTTCTTTCTTCTTTCTTTCTTCTTCCTTTCTTCACTCTTTCTTTCTTCTTTCTTTCTTCTTTCTTTCTTCTTTCTTTCTTTTTTCTTTCTTCTTTCTTTCTTTCTTCTTTCTTCTTTCTATCTTACTTCGTTCTTCTTTCTTTCTTTCTTCTTTCTTACTTCTTTCTTACTTCTTTCTTTCTTACTTCTTTCTTACTTCTTTCGTACTTCTTTCTTACTTCTTTCTTACTTCTTTCTAACTTCTTTCTTACTTCTTTCTTACTTCTCTCTTACTTCTTTCTTTCTTCTTTCTTTCTTCTCTCTTTCTTCTCTCTTTCTTCTCTCTTTCTTCTTTCTTTCTTCTTTCTTTCTTCTTTCTTTCTTACTTCTTTCTTACTTCTTTCCTACTTCTTTCTTTCTTTCTTCTTCCTTTCTTCTTTCTTTCTTATTTCTAAATTCTTTCTAACTTCTTTCTAACATCTTTCTTATTTCTTTCTTACTTCTTTCTTTCTTTCTTCTTTCTTACTTCTTTCTAACTTCTTTCTAACTTCTTTCTTTCTTCTTTCTTTCTTCTTTCTTTCTTCTTTCATTCTTAATTCTTTCTTACTTCTTTCTAACTTCTTTCTTACTTCTTTCTTACTTCTTTCTTCTTTCTTTCTTACTTCTTTCTTACTTCTTTCTTGCTTCTTTCTTACTTCTTTCTTACTTCTTCCTTTCTTCTTTCTTACTTATTTCTTTCTTCTCTCTTTCATCTCTCTTTCTTCTCTATTTCTTCTTTCTTTCTTCTTTCTTTCTTCTTTCTTTCTTCCTTCTTTCTTTCTTCTTTCTTTCTTCTTTCTTTTTTCTTTATTTCTTTTCTCTTTCTTCTGTCTTTCTTTCTTCTTTCTTTCTTCTTTCTTTCTAATTTCTTCTTTATTTCTTCTTTCTTTCTTCTCTCTTTCTTGTCTCTTTCTTCTTTCTTTCTTCTTTCTTTCTTCCCTCTCTCCTTCTTCTTTCTTTCTTCTTTCATTCTTCTTTCTTCTTTCTTTCTTCTTTCTTTCTTTCTTTCTTCTTTCTTTCTTTCTACTTTCTTTCTTCTTTCTTTCTTCTCTCTTTCCTTCTTCTTTCTTTCTTCTTTCTTTCTTCTTTCTTTCTTCTCTCTTTCTTTCTTCTTTCTTACTTCTTTCTTTCTTCTTTCTTTCTTCTTTCTTTCTTCTTTCTTTCTTTCTTCTTTCTTTCTTTCTTTCTTCTTTCCTTCTTCTTTCTTTCTTCTTTGTTTCTTACTTCTTTCTTACTTCTTTCTTACTTTTTTCTTTCTTCTTTCTTACTTCTTTCTAACTTCTTTCTTACTTCTTCGTAACTTCTTTCTTTCTACTTTCTTCCTTCTTTCTTTCTTCTTTCTTTCTTTCTTTCTTTCTTCTTTCTTTCTTTTTTTCTACTTTCTTTCTTCTTTCTTTCTTCTTTCTTCTTTATTCTTTCTTTCTTCTTTCTTCTTTCTTTCTTCGTTGTTTCTTTGTTCTTTCTTTCTTTCTTTCTTCTTTCTTTCTTCTTTCTTCTTTCTTTCTTCTTTCTTTCTTCTCTCTTTCTTCTTTCTTTCTTCTTTCTTTCTTCTTTCTTTCTTCTCTCTTTCTTTCTTCTTTCTTTCTTCTTTCTTTCTTTCTTACTTCTTTCTTACTTCTTTCTTTCTTTCTTCTTTCTTTCTTCTTTCTTTCTTTCTTACTTCTTTCTTCTTTCGTTCTTTCTTCTTTCTTTCTTCTTTCTTTCTTCTTTCTTTCTTCTTTCTTTCTTCCTTCTTTCTTCTTTCTTTCTTCTTTCTTTCTTTCTTCTTTCTTCTTTCTTTCTTACTTCTTTCTTCTTTCTTTCTTTCTTCTCTCTTACTTCTTTCTTACTTCTTTCTTACTTCTTTCTTTCTTACTTTTTCTTACTTCTTTCGTACTTCTTTCTTACTTCTTTCTTACTTCTTTCTTTCTTACTTCTTTCTTACTTCTTTCGTACTTCTTTCTTACTTCTTTCTTATTTCTTTCTTACTTCATTCTTACTTCTTTCTCTACTTCTTTCTTCTTTCTTTCTTACTTCTTTCTTACTTCTTTCTAACTTCTTTCTTACTTCTTTCTTCCTTCTTTCTTACATCTTTCTTTCTTTCTTCTTTCTTTCTTCTTTCTTTCTTCTTTCTTTCTTCTTTCTTTCTTCTTTCTTTCTTCTTTCTTTCTTCTTTCTTTCTTTATTTCTTTCTTCTTTCTTTATTTCTTTCTTTCTACTTTCTTTGTTCTTTCTTTCTTCTCTCTTTCTTTCTTCTTTCTTCTTTCTTTCTTCTTTCTTCTTTCTTTCTTTGTTCTTTTTTTCTTTCTTTCTTTCTTCTTTCTTGCTTCTTTCTTTCTTACTTCTTTCTAACTTCTTTCTTACTTCTTTCTTCTTTCTTCTTTCTTTCTTCTTTCTTTCTTCTTTCTTTCTTACTTCTTTATTACTTCTTTCTGACTTCTTTCTTACTTCTTTCTTACTTCTTACTAAATTCTTTCTTACTTCTTTCTTACTTCTTTCTTCCTTCTTTCTTACTTCTTTCTTTCTTCTTTCTTTCTTCCTTCTTTCTTCTTTCTTTCTTCTTTTTTCTTCTTTCTTTCTTTCTTTCTTATTTCTTTCTTCTTTCTTACTTCTTTCTTACTTCTTTCTTTCTTTCTTTCTTCTTTCTTCTTTCTTCTTTCTTTCTTACTTCTTTCTTACTTCTTTCTTTCTTCTTTCTTACTTCTTCCTTACTTCTTTCTTACTTCTTACTTAATTCTTTCTTTCTTTCTTCTTTCTTTCTTCTTTCTTTCTTCTTTCTTCTCAATTCTTTCTTCTTTCTTTCTTCTTTCTTTCTTCTTTTTTCTTTTTTCTTTCTTCTTTCTATCTTTCTTCTTTCTTTCTTATTTCTTTTTAATTTCTTCTTTCTTTCTTTCTTTCTTTCTTCTTTCTTTCTAATTTCTTTCTTCTTTCTTTCTTCTCAATTCTTTCTTCTTTCTTTCTTCTTTCTTTCTTTTTTATTTTTTTCTTTCTTCTTTATTTCTTTCTTCTTTCTTTCTTCTTTCTTTCTAAATTCTTCTTTCTTTCTTTTCTCTTTCTAATCTCTTTCTTCTTTCTTTCTCCTTTCTTTCTTCTCTCTTTCTTTCTTCTTTCTTTTTTCTTTCTTTCTTCTTTCTTTCTTCTTTCTTTCTTCTTTCTTTCTCTCTTCTTTCTTTCTTCTTTCTTTCTTCTTTCTTTCTTCTTTCTTTCGTCTTTCTTTCTTCTTTCTTTCTTTCTTTGTTCTTTCTTTCTTTCTTTCTTTCTACTTTCTTTCTTCTTTCTTTCTTCTCTCTTTCTTTCTTCTTTCTTTCTTCTTTATTTCTTCTTTCTTTCTTCTTTCTTTCTTTCTTCTGTCTTTCTTTCTTTCTTCTTTCTTTGTTCTTTCTTTCTTCTTTCTTTCTTTCTTCTTTCTTTCTTCTCTCTTTCTTCTTTATTTCTTTTTTCTTTCTTCTTTCTTTCTTTCTTCTTTCTTTCTTCTTTCTTTCTTCTTTCTTTCTTCTTTCTTTCTTCTTTCTTTCTTACTTCTTTCTTCTTTCTTTCTTACTTCTTTCTTACTTCTTTGTTCTTTCTTTCTTACTTCTTTCTTACTTCTTTCTTACTTCTTTCTTACTTCTTTCTTAATTCTTTCTTACTTCTTTCTTACTTCTTTCTAACATCTTTCTTACTTCTTTCTTACTTCTTTCTTACTTCTTTCTAACATCTTGCTTACTTCTTGCTTACTTCTTTCTTACTTCTTTCTTACTTCTTTCTTTCTTCTTTCTTTCTTCTTTCTTTCTTCTTTCTTTCTTACTTCTTTATTACTTCTTTCTTACTTCTTTCTTACTTCTTTCTTACTTCTTTCTTTCTTCTTTCTTTCTTCTTTCTTTCTTTCTTTCTTCTTTCTTTCTTTTTTTCTACTTTCTTTCTTCTTTCTTTCTTCTTTCTTCTTTATTCTTTCTTTCTTCTTTCTTCTTTCTTCTTCCTTTCTTCGTTCTTTCTTTGTTCTTTCTTTCTTTCTTTCTTCTTTCTTTCTTCTTTCTTCTTTCTTTCTTCTTTCTTTCTTCTCTCTTTCTTCTCACTTTCTTCTTTCTTTCTTCTTTCTTTCTTCTTTCTTTCTTCTCTCTTTCTTTCTTCTTTCTTTCTTCTTTCTTTCTTCTTTCTTTCTTACTTCTTTCTTACTTCTTTCTTACTTCCTTCTAACTTCTTTCTTACTTCTTTCTTACTTCTTTCTTACTTTCTTACTTCTTTCTTTCTTTCTTCTTTCTTTCCTCTTTCTTTCTTCTTTCTTCTTTCTTTCTTCTTTCTTTCTTCTTTCTTTCTTCTTTCTTTCTTTCTTACTTCTTTCTTACTTCTTTCTTTCTTTCTTCTTTCTTTCCTCTTTCTTTCTTTCTTACTTCTTTCTTCTTTCTTTCTTTCTTCTTTCTTTCTTCTTTCTTTCTTCTTTCTTTATTCTTTCTTTCTTCATTCTTTCTTCTTTCTTTCTTTCTTACTTCTTTCTTACTTCTTTCTTACTTTCTTCTTTCTTACTTCTTTCTTTCTTTCTTCTTTCTTTCTTCTTTCTTTCTTCTTTCTTTCTTATTATTTCATACTTCTTTCTTACTTCTTTCTTACTTCTTTCTTACTTCTTTCTTACTGCTTTCTTACTTCTTTCTTTCTTCTTTCTTACTTCTTTCTTTCTTACTTCTTTCTTACTTATTTCTTATTTCTTTCTAACTTCTTTCTTACTTCTTTCTTACTTCTTTCTAACTTCTTTCTTACTTCTTTCTTACTTCTTTCTTACTTCTTTCTTACTTCTTTCTTACTTCTTTCTTACTTCTTTCTAAAATCTTTCTTGCTTCTTTCTTACTTCTTTCTTACTTTTTCTAACTTCTTTCTTTCTTCTTTCTTTCTTCTATCTTTCTTCTTTCTTTCTTAATTCATTCTTACTTCTTTCTTACTTCTTTCTTACTTCTTTCTTACTTCTTTCTTACTTCTTTCTTACTTCTTTCTTACTTCTTTCTTACTTCTTTCTTACTTCTTTCTTACTTCTTTCTTCCTTCTTTCTTCTTTCTTTCTTTCCTCTTTCTTACTTCTTTCTTTCTTCTTTCTTACTTCTTTCTTTCTTACTTCTTTCTTACTTCTTTCGTACTTCTTTCTTACTTCTTTCTTACTTCTTTCTTCTTTCTTTCTTTCTTACTTCTTTCTTACTTCTTTCGTACTTCTTTCTTTCTTCTTTCTTACTTCTTTCTTACTTCTTTCTTACTTCTTTCGTACTTCTTTCGTACTTCTTTCTTACTTCTTTCTTACTTCTTTCTTACTTCTTTCTTTTTTTCTTTCTTACTTCTCTCTTACTTCTTTCTTACTTCTTTCTTACTTCTTTCTTTCTTACTTCTTTCGTACTTCTTTCTTAGATCTTTCTTAATTCTTTCTTACTTCTTTCTTACTTCTTTCTTACTTCTTTCTTCTTTCTTCTTTCTTTCTTCTTTCTTTCTTTCTTCTTTCTTACTTCTTTCTTACTTCTTTCTTACTTCTTTCTTACTTTTTTCTTTCTTCTTTCTTACTTCTTTCTTACTTCTTTCTTACTTATTTCTTTCTTCTCTCTTTCTTCTCTCTTCTCTCTTTCTTCTTTCTTTCTTCTTTCTTTCTTCTTTCTTTCTTCTTTCTTTCTTCTTTCTTACTTCTTTCTTACTTCTTTCTTACTTCTTTCTTTCTTTCCTTCTTCTTTCTTTCTTACTTCTTTCTTACTTTTTCTTACTTCTTTCTTACTTCTTTCTTACTCCTTTCTTACTTCTTTCTTACTTCTTTCTTCTTTCTTTCTTACTTCTTTCTATACTTCTTTCTTACTTCTTTCTTACTTCTTTCTTCTTTCTTTCTTACTTCTTTCTTACTTCTTTCTTACTTCTTTCTTACTTCTTTCTTACTTCTTTATTCATTCCTCCTTACTTCTTACTTCTTTCTTTCTTACTTCTTTCTTACTTCTTTCTAACTTCTTTCTTACTTCTTTCTTACTTCTTTCTTACTTCTTTCTTACTTCTTTCTTACTTCTTTCTTCTTTCTTCTTTCTTTCTTCTTTCTTTCTTTCTTCTTTCTTACTTCTTTCTTTCTTCTTTCTTACTTCTTTCTTATTTCTTTCTTACTTCTTTCTTACTTCTTTCTTTCTTCTTTCTTACTTCTTTCTTTCTTCTTTCTTACTTCTTTCTTACTTCTTTCTTACTTCTTTCTTACTTTTTTCTTTCTTCTTTCTTACTTCTTTCTTACTTCTTTCTTACTTATTTCTTTCTTCTCTCTTTCTTCTCTCTTTCTTCTCTCTTTCTTCTTTCTTTCTTCTTTCTTTCTTCTTTCTTTCTTCCTTGTTTCTTTCTTCTTTATTTCTTCTTTCTTTTTTCTTTATTTCTTTTTTCTTTCTTCTTTCTTTCTTTTTTATTTCTTTCTTCTTCCTTTCTAATTTCTCCTTTCTTTCTTCTTTCTTTCTTCTCTCTTTCTTCTCTCTTTCTTCTTTCTTTATTCTTTCTTTCTTCTCTCTTTCTTTATTCTTTCTTTCTTACTTCTTTCTTCTTTCTTTCTTTCTTCCTTCTTACTTCTTTCTTTCTTCTTTCTTACTTCTTTCTTATTTCTTTCTTACTTCTTTCTTACTTCTTTCTTTCTTCTTTCTTTCTTCTTTCTTTCTTCTTTCTTTCTTCTTTCTTCTTCTTTCTTTCTTTCTTCTTTCTTTCTCCTTTCTTTCTTTCTTTCTTCTTTCTTTCTTCTTCTACTTTCTTTCTTCTTTCTTTCTTCTCTCTTTCTTTCTTCTTTCTTTCTTCTTTCTTTCTTCTCTCTTTCTTTCTTCTTTCTTTCTTCTTTCTTTCTTCTTTCTTTCTTCTTTCTTTCTTTCTCCTTTCTTCTTTCTTTCTTCTTTCTTCTTTCTTTGTTCTTTCTTTCTTTCTTCTTTCTTTCTTCTTTCTTTCTTCTTTCTTTCTTCTTTCTTTCTTCTTTCTTTCTTACTTCTTTCTTACTTCTTTCTTACTTCTTTCTAACTTCTTTCTTTCTTCTTTCTTTCTTCTTTCTTTCTTATTTCTTTCTTCTTTGTTTCTTACTTCTTTCTTCTTTCTTTCTTTTTTTCTTTCTTACTTCTTTCTTACTTCTTTCGTACTTCTTTCTTACTTCTTTCTTACTTCTTTCTTCTTTCTTTCTTTCTTACTTCTTTCTTTCTTCTTTCGTACTTCTTTCTTTCTTCTTTCTTACTTCTTTCTTACTTCTTTCTTACTTCTTTCGTACTTCTTTCGTACTTCTTTCTTACTTCTTTCTTACTTCTTTCTTACTTCTTTCTTTTTTTCTTTCTTACTTCTCTCTTACTTCTTTCTTACTTCTTTCTTACTTCTTTCTTTCTTACTTCTTTCGTACTTCTTTCTTAGATCTTTCTTACTTCTTTCTTACTTCTTTCTTACTTCTTTCTTACTTCTTTCTTCTTTCTTCTTTCTTTCTTCTTTCTTTCTTTCTTCTTTCTTACTTCTTTCTTACTTCTTTCTTACTTCTTTCTTACTTTTTTCTTTCTTCTTTCTTACTTCTTTCTTACTTCTTTCTTACTTATTTCTTTCTTCTCTCTTTCTTCTCTCTTCTCTCTTTCTTCTTTCTTTCTTCTTTCTTTCTTCTTTGTTTCTTACTTCTTTCTTCTTTCATTCTTTTTTTCTTTCTTACTTCTTTCTTACTTCTTTCTTACTTCTTTCTTACTTCTTTCTTACTTCTTTGTTCTTTATTTCTTACTTCTTTCTTACTTCTTTCTTACTTCTTTCTCAATTCTTTCTTACTTCTTTCTTACTTCTTTCTAAAATCTTTCTTTCTTCTTTCTTCCTTCTTTCTTTCTTCTTTCTTTCTTTCTTTCTTTTTTCTTTCTTTTTTCTACTTTCTTTCTTCTTTCTTTCTTCTTTCTTCTTTATTCTTTATTTCTACTTTCTTCTTTCTTTCCTCGTTCTTTCTTTCTTTCTTTCTTCTTTCTTTCTTCTTTCTTTCTTTCTTCTTTCTTCTTTCTTTCTTCTCTATTTCTTCTTTCTTTCTTCTTTCTTTCTTCTTTCTTTCTTTGTTCTTTCTTTCTTTCTTCTTTATTCTTTCTTTCTTCTTTCTTCTTTCTTTCTTCTCTCTTTCTTCTTTCTTTCTTCTTTCTTTCTTCTTTCTTTCTTCTCTCTTTCTTTCTTCTTTCTTTCTTCTTTCTTTGTTCTTTCTTTCTTCAATCTTTCTTCTTTCTTACTTCTTTCTTACTTCTTTCTTCTTTCTTCTTTATTCTTTCTTTCTTCTTTCTTCTTTCTTTCTTCGTTCTTTCTTTGTTCTTTCTTTCTTTCTTTCTTCTTTCTTTCTTCTTTCTTCTTTCTTTCTTCTTTCTTTCTTCTCTCTTTCTTCTCTCTTTCTTCTTTTTTCTTCTTTCTTTCTTCTCTCTTTCTTTCTTCTTTCTTTCTTCTTTCTTTCTCCTTTCTTTCTTCTATCTTTCTTCTTTCTTCCTTCTTTCTTACTTCTTTCTTACTTCTTTCTAACTTCTTTCTTACTTCTTTCTTACTTCTTTCTTACTTCTTTCTTACTTCTTTCTTTCTTCTTTCTTTCTTCTTTCTTTCTTCTTTCTTTCTTCTTTCTTTCTTCTTTCTTTCTTCTTTCTTTCTTTCTTACTTCTTTCTTTCTTTCTTCTTTCTTTCTTCTTTCTTTCTTCTTTCTTTCTTCTTTCTTTCTTTCTTCTTTCTTCTTTCTTTCTTACTTCTTTCTTCTTTCTTTCTTTCTTCTTTCTTACTTCTTTCTTACTTCTTTCTTACTTCTTACTTTCTTACTTCTTTCTTACTTCTTTCGTACTTCTTTCTTACTTCTTTCTTACTTCTTTCTTTCTTACTTCTTTCTTACTTCTTTTGTACTTCTCTCTTCTTTCTTTCTTACTTCTTTCTTACTTCTTTCTTACTTCTTTCTTACTTCTTTCTTTCTTCTTTCTTACTTCTTTCTTTCTTCTTTCTTACTTCTTTCTTACTTCTTTCTTTCTTCTTTCTTACTTCTTTCTTACTTCTTTCTTACTTCTTTCTTACTTCTTTCTTTCTTCTTTCTTTCTTCTTTCTTACTTCTTTCTTTCTTCTTTCTTACTTCTTTCTTACTTCTTTCTTTCTTCTTTCTTACTTCTTTCTTTCTTCTTTCTTTCTTCTCTCTTTCTTTCTTCTTTCTTTCTTCTTTCTTTCTTCTTTCTCTCTCTTTCTTCTTTCTTTCTTTCTTGTTTCTTTCTTCTTTCTTTCTTCTTTCTTTCTTCTTTATTTCTTCTCTCTTTCTTATTTCTTTCTTCTTTCTTTCTTCTTTCTTTCTTCTTTCTTTCTTCTTTCTTTCTTTCTTCTTCCTTCTTTATTTCTTACTTATTTTTTCTTTCTTTCTTTCTTCTTTCTTACTTCTTTCTTACTTCTTTCTTACTTCTTTCTTTCTTACTTCTTTCTTACTTCTTTCGTACTTCTTTCTTACTTCTTTCTTACTTCTTTCTTACTTCTTTCTTTCTTACTTCTTTCTAACTTCTTCGTACTTCTTTCTTACTTCTTTCTTACTTCTTTTTTACTTCTTTCTTACTTCTTTCTCTACTTCTTTCTTCTTTCTTTCTTACTTATTTCTTACTTCTTTCTTACGTCTTTCTTACTTCTTTCTTTCTTCTGTCTTTCTACTTTCTTACTTCTTTCTTACTTATTTCTTACTTCTTTCTTCTTTCTTTCTTACTTCTTTCTTTCTTCTTTCTTACTTCCTTCGTACTTCTTTCTTACTTCTTTCTTACTTCTTTCTTACTTCTTTCTCTACTTCTTTCTTCTTTCTTTCTTACTTCTTTCTTACTTCTTTCTTACTTCTTTCTTTCTTCTTTCCTTCTTGTTTCTTTCTTTCTTCTTTCTTTCTTTTTTCCTACATTCTTTCTTCTTTATTTCTTCTTTCTTCTTTATTCTTTCTTTCTTTATTTCTTCTTTCTTTCTTCGTTCTTTCTTTGATCTTTCTTTCTTTCTTTCTTCTACCTTTCTTCTTTCTTTTTTTCTTCTCTCTTTCTTTCTTCTTTCTTTATTCTTTCTTTCTTTTTTCTTTCTTCTGTCTTCTTTCTTACTTCTTTCTTACTTCTTTCTTCTTTCTTCTTTCTTTCTTCTTTCTTTCTTCTTTCTTACTTCTTTCTTACTTCTTACTTCTTTCTAACTTCTTTCTTACTTCTTTCTTACTTCTTTCTTACTTCTTTCTTACTTCTTTCTTACTTCTTTCTTTCTTCTTTCTTACTTCTTTCTTTCTTCTTTCTTACTTCTTTCTTAATTCTTTCTTACTTCTTTCTTACTTCTTTCTTCTTTCTTTCTTACTTCTTTCTTACTTCTTTCTTACTTCTTTCTTACTTCTTTCTTACTTCTTTCTTACTTCTTTCTTCATTCCTCCTTACTTCTTACTTCTTTCTTTCTTACTTCTAACTTCTTTCTTTCTTCTTTCTTTCTTCTTCCTTTCTTCTTTGTTTCTTACTTCTTTCTTCTTTCTTTCTTACTTCTTTCTTACTTCTTTCTTACTTCTTTCTTACTTCTTTCTTACTTCTTCCTTTTTTTCTTTCTTACTTCTTTCTTACTTCTTTCTTACTTCTTTCTTCTTTCTTTCTTACTTCTTTCTTACTTCTTTCTTACTTTTTTCTTTCTTTCTTCGTTCTTACTTCTTTCTTTCTTCTTTCTTTCTTCTTTCTTTCTTCTTTCTTACTTCTTTCTTTCTTCTTTCTTTCTTCTCTCTTTCTTTCTTCTTTCTTTCTTCTTTCTTTCTTCTCTCTTTCTTTCTTCTTTCTTTCTTCTTTCTTTCTTCTTTCTTTCTTTCTTCTTTCTTCTTTCTTTCTTACTTCTTTCTTCTTTCTTTCTTTCTTCTTTCTTACTTCTTTCTTACGTCTTTATTTCTTCTTTCTTTCTTACTTCTTTCTTCTTTCTTTCCTCTTTCTTTCTTACTTCTTTCTTACTTCTTTCTTTCTTCTTTCTTACTTCTTTCTTACTTCTTTCTTACTTCTTTCTTTCTTCTTTCTTTCTTCTTTCTTACTCCTTTCTTACTTCTTTCTTACTTCTTTCTTACTTCTTTCTTCATTCCTCCTTACTTCTTACTTCTTTCTTTCTTACTTCTTTCTTAATTCTTTGTAACTTCTTTCTTACTTCTTTCTTACTTCTTTCTTACTTCTTTCTAACTTCGTTCTTTCCTCTTTCTTTCTTCTTCCTTTCTTCTTTGTTTCTTACTTCTTTCTTCTTTCTTTCTTACTTCTTTCTTACTTCTTTCTTACTTCTTTCTTACTTCTTTCTTTTTTTCTTTCTTACTTCTTTCTTACTTCTTTCTTACTTCTTTCTTACTTCTTTCTTCTTTCTTTCTTACTTCTTTCTTACTTTTTTCTTTCTTTCTTCTTTCTTACTTCTTTCTTCTTTCTTTCTTCTTTCTTTCTTCTTTCTTTCTTCTTTCTTTCTTCTCTCTTTCTTCTTTCTTTCTTCTTTCTTTCTTCTCTCTTTCTTTCTTCTTTCTTTCTTCTTTCTTTCTTCTTTTTTCTTCTTTCTTTCTTTCTTCTTTCTTCTTTCTTTCTTACTTCTTTCTTCTTTCTTTCTTTCTTCTTTCTTACTTCTTTCTTACTTCTTTCTAACTTCTTTCTTTCTTCTTTCTTTCTTCTTCCTTTCTTCTTTGTTTCTTACTTCTTTCTTCTTTCTTTCTTACTTCTTTCTTACTTCTTTCTTACTTCTTTCTTTTTTTCTTTCTTACTTCTTTCTTACTTCTTTCTTACATCTTTCTTACTTCTTTCTTCTTTCTTTCTTACTTCTTTCTTACTTCTTTCTTACTTCTTTCTTTCTTCTTTCTTACTTCTTTCTTTCTTTCTTCTTTCTTTCTTCTTTCTTTCTTCTTTCTTTCTTCTTTCTTTCTTCTTTCTTTCTTCTTTCTTTCTTTCTTCTTTCTTCTTTCTTTCTTACTTCTTTCTTCTTTCTTTCTTTCTTCTTTCTTTCTTCTTTCTTTTTCTTTCTTTCTTCATTCTTTCTTTATTTCTTCTTTCTTTCTTTCTTCTTTCTTTCTTCTTTCTTTCTTCTTTCTTTCTTTCTTCTTTCTTCTTTCTTTCTTACTTCTTTCTTCTTTCTTTCTTTCTTCTTTCTTACTTCTGTCTTACGTCTTTCTTTCTTCTTCCTTTCTTACTTCTTTCTTCTTTCTTTCTTACTTCTTTCTTACTTCTTTCTTACTTCTTTCTTACTTCTTTCTTTCTTACTTCTTTCTTCTTTCTTTCTTACTTCTTTCTTACTTCTTTCTTTCTTCTTTCTTACTTCTTTCTTTCTTACTTCTTTCTTTCTTCTTTCTTTCTTCTTTCTTCCTTCTTTCTTACTTCTTTCTTACTTCTTTCTTACTTCTTTCTTACTTCTTTCTTACTTATTTCTTTCTTCTCTCTTTCTTCTCTCTTTCTTCTCTCTTCTTTCTTTCTTCTTTCTTCTTCTTTCTTTCTTCCTTCTTTCTTTCTTCTTTCTTTCTTCTTTCATTTTCTTTATTTCTTTTTTCTTTCTTCTTTCTTTCTTTCTTCTTTCTTTCTTTTTTCTTTCTAATTTCTTCTTTCTTTCTTCTTTCTTTCATCTCTCTTTCTTCTTTCTTTCTTCTTTCTTTCTTCTTTCTCTCTCTTTCTTCTTTCTTTCTTTCCTCTTTCTTTCTTCTTTCTTTCTTCTTTCTTTCTTCTTTCTTTCTTCTTTCTTACTTTCTTCTTTCTTCTTTCTTTCTTACTTATTTCTTCTTTCTTACTTCTTTCTTACTTCTTTCTTACTTCTTTCTTTCTTCTTTCTTTCTTCTTTCTTTCTTTCTTTCTTCTTTCTTTCTTTTTTTCTACTTTCTTTCTTCTTTCTTTCTTCTTTCTTCTTTATTCTTTCTTTCTTCTTTCTTCTTTCTTCTTTCTTTCTTCGTTCTTTCTTTGCTCTTTCTATCTTTCTTTCTTCTTTCTTTCTTCTTTCTTCTTTCTTTCTTCTTTCTATCTTCTCTCTTTCTTCTCACTTTCTTCTTTCTTTCTTCTTTCTTTCTTCTTTCTTTCTTACTTCTTTCTTACTTCTTTCTTACTTCTTTCTAACTTCTTTCTTACTTCTTTCTTACTTCTTTCTTACTTCTTTCTTACTTCTTTTTTTACTTCTTTCCTTCTTCTTTCTTACTTCTTTCTTTCTTCTTTCTTACTTCTTTCTTACTTCTTTCTTACTTCTTTTTTACTTCTTTCCTTCTTCTTTCTTACTTCTTTCTTACTTCTCTCTTACTTCTTTCTTTCTTCATTCTTACTTCTTTCTTACTTCTTTCTTACTTCTTTCTTACTTCTTTCTTACTTCTTTCTTCATTCCTCCTTACTTCTTACTTCTTTCTTTCTTACTTCTTTCTTAATTCTTTCTAACTTCTTTCTTACTTCTTTCTTACTTCTTTCTTACTTCTAACTTCTTTCTTTCTTCTTTCTTTCTTCTTCCTTTCTTCTTTGTTTCTTACTTCTTTCTTACTTCTTTCTTACTTCTTTCTTACCTCTTTCTTTTTTTCTTTCTTACTTCTCTCTTTGTTTCTTCTTTCTTTCTTCTTTATTTCTTCTTTCTTACTTCTTTCTTTCTTTCCTCTTTCTTTCTTTCTTCTTTCTTTCTTCTTTCTTTTTCTTTCTTTCTTCATTCTTTCTTTCTTTCTACTTTCTTTCTTCTTTCTTTCTTCTCTCTTTCTTTCTTCTTTCTTTATTCTTTCTTTCTTCTTTCTTTCTTCTTTCTTTCTTCTGTTTTTCTTTCTTCTTTCTTTCTTCTTTCTTTCTTCTTTCTTTCTTATTTCTTTCTTCTTTCTTCTTTCTTTCTTAAGTCTTTCTTCTTCCTTTCTTTCTTCTTTCTTCTTTCTTACTTCTTTCTTATGTCTTTCTTTCTTCTTTCTTTCTTACTTCTTTCTTTCTTCTTTCTTACTTCCTTCGTACTTCTTTCTTACTTCTTTCTTACTTCTTTCTTACTTCTTTCTCTACTTCTTTCTTCTTTCTTTCTTACTTCTTTCTTACTTCTTTCTTACTTCTTTCTTTCTTCTTTCCTTCTTGTTTCTTTCTTTCTTCTTTCTTTCTTTTTTCCTACATTCTTTCTTCTTTATTTCTTCTTTCTTCTTTATTCTTTCTTTCTTTATTTCTTCTTTCTTTCTTCGTTCTTTCTTTGATCTTTCTTTCTTTCTTTCTTCTACCTTTCTTCTTTCTTTTTTTCTTCTCTCTTTCTTTCTTCTTTCTTTATTCTTTCTTTCTTTTTTCTTTCTTCTGTCTTCTTTCTTACTTCTTTCTTACTTCTTTCTTCTTTCTTCTTTCTTTCTTCTTTCTTTCTTCTTTCTTACTTCTTTCTTACTTCTTACTTCTTTCTAACTTCTTTCTTACTTCTTTCTTACTTCTTTCTTACTTCTTTCTTACTTCTTTCTTACTTCTTTCTTTCTTCTTTCTTACTTCTTTCTTTCTTCTTTCTTACTTCTTTCTTAATTCTTTCTTACTTCTTTCTTACTTCTTTCTTCTTTCTTTCTTACTTCTTTCTTACTTCTTTCTTACTTCTTTCTTACTTCTTTCTTACTTCTTTCTTACTTCTTTCTTCATTCCTCCTTACTTCTTACTTCTTTCTTTCTTACTTCTAACTTCTTTCTTTCTTCTTTCTTTCTTCTTCCTTTCTTCTTTGTTTCTTACTTCTTTCTTCTTTCTTTCTTACTTCTTTCTTACTTCTTTCTTACTTCTTTCTTACTTCTTTCTTACTTCTTCCTTTTTTTCTTTCTTACTTCTTTCTTACTTCTTTCTTACTTCTTTCTTCTTTCTTTCTTACTTCTTTCTTACTTCTTTCTTACTTTTTTCTTTCTTTCTTCGTTCTTACTTCTTTCTTTCTTCTTTCTTTCTTCTTTCTTTCTTCTTTCTTACTTCTTTCTTTCTTCTTTCTTTCTTCTCTCTTTCTTTCTTCTTTCTTTCTTCTTTCTTTCTTCTCTCTTTCTTTCTTCTTTCTTTCTTATTTCTTTCTTCTTTCTTTCTTTCTTCTTTCTTCTTTCTTTCTTACTTCTTTCTTCTTTCTTTCTTTCTTCTTTCTTACTTCTTTCTTACGTCTTTATTTCTTCTTTCTTTCTTACTTCTTTCTTCTTTCTTTCCTCTTTCTTTCTTACTTCTTTCTTACTTCTTTCTTTCTTCTTTCTTACTTCTTTCTTACTTCTTTCTTACTTCTTTCTTTCTTCTTTCTTTCTTCTTTCTTACTCCTTTCTTACTTCTTTCTTACTTCTTTCTTACTTCTTTCTTCATTCCTCCTTACTTCTTACTTCTTTCTTTCTTACTTCTTTCTTAATTCTTTGTAACTTCTTTCTTACTTCTTTCTTACTTCTTTCTTACTTCTTTCTAACTTCGTTCTTTCCTCTTTCTTTCTTCTTCCTTTCTTCTTTGTTTCTTACTTCTTTCTTCTTTCTTTCTTACTTCTTTCTTACTTCTTTCTTACTTCTTTCTTACTTCTTTCTTTTTTTCTTTCTTACTTCTTTCTTACTTCTTTCTTACTTCTTTCTTACTTCTTTCTTCTTTCTTTCTTACTTCTTTCTTACTTTTTTCTTTCTTTCTTCTTTCTTACTTCTTTCTTCTTTCTTTCTTCTTTCTTTCTTCTTTCTTTCTTCTTTCTTTCTTCTCTCTTTCTTCTTTCTTTCTTCTTTCTTTCTTCTCTCTTTCTTTCTTCTTTCTTTCTTCTTTCTTTCTTCTTTTTTCTTCTTTCTTTCTTTCTTCTTTCTTCTTTCTTTCTTACTTCTTTCTTCTTTCTTTCTTTCTTCTTTCTTACTTCTTTCTTACTTCTTTCTAACTTCTTTCTTTCTTCTTTCTTTCTTCTTCCTTTCTTCTTTGTTTCTTACTTCTTTCTTCTTTCTTTCTTACTTCTTTCTTACTTCTTTCTTACTTCTTTCTTTTTTTCTTTCTTACTTCTTTCTTACTTCTTTCTTACATCTTTCTTACTTCTTTCTTCTTTCTTTCTTACTTCTTTCTTACTTCTTTCTTACTTCTTTCTTTCTTCTTTCTTACTTCTTTCTTTCTTTCTTCTTTCTTTCTTCTTTCTTTCTTCTTTCTTTCTTCTTTCTTTCTTCTTTCTTTCTTCTTTCTTTCTTTCTTCTTTCTTCTTTCTTTCTTACTTCTTTCTTCTTTCTTTCTTTCTTCTTTCTTTCTTCTTTCTTTTTCTTTCTTTCTTCATTCTTTCTTTATTTCTTCTTTCTTTCTTTCTTCTTTCTTTCTTCTTTCTTTCTTCTTTCTTTCTTTCTTCTTTCTTCTTTCTTTCTTACTTCTTTCTTCTTTCTTTCTTTCTTCTTTCTTACTTCTGTCTTACGTCTTTCTTTCTTCTTCCTTTCTTACTTCTTTCTTCTTTCTTTCTTACTTCTTTCTTACTTCTTTCTTACTTCTTTCTTACTTCTTTCTTTCTTACTTCTTTCTTCTTTCTTTCTTACTTCTTTCTTACTTCTTTCTTTCTTCTTTCTTACTTCTTTCTTTCTTACTTCTTTCTTTCTTCTTTCTTTCTTCTTTCTTCCTTCTTTCTTACTTCTTTCTTACTTCTTTCTTACTTCTTTCTTACTTCTTTCTTACTTATTTCTTTCTTCTCTCTTTCTTCTCTCTTTCTTCTCTCTTCTTTCTTTCTTCTTTCTTCTTCTTTCTTTCTTCCTTCTTTCTTTCTTCTTTCTTTCTTCTTTCATTTTCTTTATTTCTTTTTTCTTTCTTCTTTCTTTCTTTCTTCTTTCTTTCTTTTTTCTTTCTAATTTCTTCTTTCTTTCTTCTTTCTTTCATCTCTCTTTCTTCTTTCTTTCTTCTTTCTTTCTTCTTTCTCTCTCTTTCTTCTTTCTTTCTTTCCTCTTTCTTTCTTCTTTCTTTCTTCTTTCTTTCTTCTTTCTTTCTTCTTTCTTACTTTCTTCTTTCTTCTTTCTTTCTTACTTATTTCTTCTTTCTTACTTCTTTCTTACTTCTTTCTTACTTCTTTCTTTCTTCTTTCTTTCTTCTTTCTTTCTTTCTTTCTTCTTTCTTTCTTTTTTTCTACTTTCTTTCTTCTTTCTTTCTTCTTTCTTCTTTATTCTTTCTTTCTTCTTTCTTCTTTCTTCTTTCTTTCTTCGTTCTTTCTTTGCTCTTTCTATCTTTCTTTCTTCTTTCTTTCTTCTTTCTTCTTTCTTTCTTCTTTCTATCTTCTCTCTTTCTTCTCACTTTCTTCTTTCTTTCTTCTTTCTTTCTTCTTTCTTTCTTACTTCTTTCTTACTTCTTTCTTACTTCTTTCTAACTTCTTTCTTACTTCTTTCTTACTTCTTTCTTACTTCTTTCTTACTTCTTTTTTTACTTCTTTCCTTCTTCTTTCTTACTTCTTTCTTTCTTCTTTCTTACTTCTTTCTTACTTCTTTCTTACTTCTTTTTTTACTTCTTTCCTTCTTCTTTCTTACTTCTTTCTTACTTCTCTCTTACTTCTTTCTTTCTTCATTCTTACTTCTTTCTTACTTCTTTCTTACTTCTTTCTTACTTCTTTCTTACTTCTTTCTTCATTCCTCCTTACTTCTTACTTCTTTCTTTCTTACTTCTTTCTTAATTCTTTCTAACTTCTTTCTTACTTCTTTCTTACTTCTTTCTTACTTCTAACTTCTTTCTTTCTTCTTTCTTTCTTCTTCCTTTCTTCTTTGTTTCTTACTTCTTTCTTACTTCTTTCTTACTTCTTTCTTACCTCTTTCTTTTTTTCTTTCTTACTTCTCTCTTTGTTTCTTCTTTCTTTCTTCTTTATTTCTTCTTTCTTACTTCTTTCTTTCTTTCCTCTTTCTTTCTTTCTTCTTTCTTTCTTCTTTCTTTTTCTTTCTTTCTTCATTCTTTCTTTCTTTCTACTTTCTTTCTTCTTTCTTTCTTCTCTCTTTCTTTCTTCTTTCTTTATTCTTTCTTTCTTCTTTCTTTCTTCTTTCTTTCTTCTGTTTTTCTTTCTTCTTTCTTTCTTCTTTCTTTCTTCTTTCTTTCTTATTTCTTTCTTCTTTCTTCTTTCTTTCTTAAGTCTTTCTTCTTCCTTTCTTTCTTCTTTCTTCTTTCTTACTTCTTTCTTATGTCTTTCTTTCTTCTTTCTTTCTTACTTCTTTCTTCTTTCTTACTTCTTTCTTACTTCTTTCTTACTTCTTTCTTACTTCTTTCTTACTTCTTTCGTACTTCTTTCTCACTTCTTTCTTACTTCTTTCTTCTTTCTTTCTTACTTCTTTCTTACTTCTTTCTTTCTTCTTTCTTACTTCTTTCTTACTTCTTTCTTACTTCTTTCTTTCTTCTTTCTTTCTTCTTTCTCATTCCTTTCTTACTCCTTTCTTCTTTCTTTCTTACTTATTTCTTACTTCTTTCTTACTTCTTTCTTCTTTCTTTCTTACTTCTTTCTTACTTCTTTCTTACTTCTTTCTTCATTCCTCCTTACTTCTTACTTCTTTCTTTCTTACTTCTTTCTTAATTCTTTCTAACTTCTTTCTTACTTCTTTCTTACTTCTTTCTTACTTCTTTCTAACTTCTTTCTTTCTTCTTTCTTTCTTCTTCCTTTCTTCTTTGTTTCTTACTTCTTTCTTCTTTCTTTCTTACTTCTTTCTTACTTCTTTCTTACTTCTTTCTTACTTCTTTCTTTTTTTCTTTCCTACTTCTTTCTTACTTCTTTCTTACTTCTTTCTTACTTCTTTCTTCTTTCTTTCTTACTTCTTTCTTACTTCTTTCTTTCTTCTTTCTTTCTTCTTTCTTTCTTCTTCCTTTCTTCTTTGTTTCTTACTTCTTTCTTCTTTCTTTCTTACTTCTTTCTTACTTCTTTCTTACTTCTTTCTTTCTTCTCTCTTTCTTTCTTCTTTCTTTCTTCTTTCTTTCTTCTTTCTCTCTCTTTCTTCTTTCTTTCTTTCTTCTTTCTTTCTTTCTTCTTTCTTTCTTTCTTTCTTTCTTTCTTCTTTCTTTCTTTCTACTTTCTTTCTTCTTTCTTTCTTCTCTCTTTCTTTCTTCTTTCTTTCTTCTTACTTTCTTCTCTCTTTCTTTCTTCTTTCTTTCTTCATTCTTTCTTCTTTATTTCTTCTTTCTTTCTTTCTTCTTTCTTCTATCTTTCTTACTTCTTTCTTCTTTCTTTCTTACTTCTTTCTTACTTCTTTCTTACTTCTTTCTTACTTTTTTCTTTCTTCTTTCTTACTTCTTTCTTTCTTCTTTCTTACTTCTTTCTTACTTCTTTCTTACTTCTTTCTTCTTTCTTTCTTACTTCTTTCTTACTTCTTTCTTACTTCTTTCGTACTTCTTTCTTACTTCTTTCTCTACTTCTTTCTTCTTTCTTTCTTACCTCTTTCTTACTTCTTTCTTACTTCTTTCTTACTTCTTTCTTTCTTCTTTCTTACTTCTTTCTTTATTCTTTCTTACTGCTTTCTTACTTCCTTCTTACTTCTTTCTTCTTTCTTTCTTACTTCTTTCTTACTTCTTTCTTACTTCTTTCTTACTTCTTTCTTACTTCTTTCTTACTTCTTTCTTACTTCTTTCTCTACTTCTTTCTTCTTTCTTTCTTACTTCTTTCTTACTTCTTTCTTACTTCTTTCTTTCTTCTTTCTTTCTTTTTTTCTTTCTTTTTTTCTTTCTTCTTTCTTTCTTCTTTCTTTCTTCTTTCTTCTTTATTCTTTCTTTCTTCTTTCTTCTTTCTTTCTTTGTTCTTTCTTTCTTTCTTTCTTCTTTCTTCTTTCTTCTTTCTTTCTTCTTTCTTTCTTCTCCTTTCTTCTCTCTTTCTTCTTTCTTTCTTCTTTCTTTCTTCTTTCTTTCTTCTCTCTTTCTTTCTTCTTTCTTTCTTCTTTCTTTCTTCTTTCTTTCTTCTATCTTTCTTCTTTCTTACTTCTTTCATACTTCTTTCTTCTTTCTTCTTTCTTCTTTCTTTCTTCTTTCTTTCTTCTTTCTTTCTTACTTCGTTCTTACTTCTTTCTTACTTCTTTCTTTCTTTCTTCTTTCTTCATTCTTTCTTACTTCTCTCTTCTTTCTTTCTTTCTTATTTCTTACTTCTTTCTTACTTCTTTTTTCTTCTTTCTTTCTTACTTCTTTCTTCTTTCTTTCTTACTTCTTTCTTACTTCTTTATTTCTTACTTCTTTCTTTCTTCTTTCGTACTTCTGTCTTACTTCTTTCTTACTTCTGTCTTACTTCTTTCTTCTTACTTTCTTACTTCTTTCTTACTTCTTTCTTTCTTCTTTCTTACTTATTTCCTTCTTCTTTCTTACTTCTTTCTTTCTTCTTTCTTACTTCTTTCTTACTTCTTTCTTACTTCTTTCTTACTTCTTTCTTACTTCTTTCTTCATTCCTCCTTACTTCTTACTTCTTTCTTTCTTACTTCTTTCTTAATTCTTTCTAACTTCTTTCTTACTTCTTTCTTACTTCTTTCTTACTTCTAACTTCTTTCTTTCTTCTTTCTTTCTTCTTCCTTTCTTCTTTGTTTCTTACTTCTTTCTTACTTCTTTCTTACTTCTTTCTTACTTCTTTCTTACTTCTTTCTTTTTTTCTTTCTTACTTCTCTCTTTCTTTCTTCTTTCTTTCTTCTTTATTTCTTCTTTCTTACTTCTTTCTTTCTTCTTTCTTTCCTCTTTCTTTCTTTCTTCTTTCTTTCTTCTTTCTTTTTCTTTCTTTCTTCATTCTTTCTTTCTTTCTACTTTCTTTCTTCTTTCTTTCTTCTCTCTTTCTTTCTTCTTTCTTTATTCTTTCTTTCTTCTTTCTTTCTTCTTTCTTTCTTCTGTTTTTCTTTCTTCTTTCTTTCTTCTTTCTTTCTTCTTTCTTTCTTCTTTCTTTCTTCTTTCTTTCTTCTTTCTTCTTTCTTTCTTACGTCTTTCTTCTTCCTTTCTTTCTTCTTTCTTCTTTCTTACTTCTTTCTTATGTCTTTCTTTCTTCTTTCTTTCTTACTTCTTTCTTCTTTCTTTCTTACTTCTTTCTTACTTCTTTCTTACTTCTTTCTCACTTCTTTCTTACTTCTTTCTTCTTTCTTTCTTACTTCTTTCTTACTTCTTTCTTTCTTCTTTCTTACTTCTTTCTTACTTCTTTCTTACTTCTTTCTTCATTCCTCCTTACTTCTTACTTCTTTCTTTCTTACTTCTTTTTTAATTCTTTCTAACTTCTTTCTTACTTCTTTCTTACTTCTTTCTTACTTCTTTCTTACTTCTTTCTAACTTCTTTCTTTCTTCTTTCTTTCTTCTTCCTTTCTTCTTTGTTTCTTACTTCTTTCTTCTTTCTTTCTTACTTCTTTCTTACTTCTTTCTTACTTCTTTCTTACTTCTTTCTTTTTTTCTTTCCTACTTCTTTCTTACTTCTTTCTTACTTCTTTCTTACTTCTTTCTTCTTTCTTTCTTACATCTTTCTTACTTCTTTCTTTCTTCTTTCTTTCTTCCTTCTTTCTTTATTCTTTCTTTCTTCTTCTTTTTTCTTTATTTCTTTTTTCTTTCTTCTTTCTTTCTTTCTTTCTTCTTTCTTCTTTCTTTCTTCTTTCTTTCTTCTTTCTTTCTTCTTTCTTTCTTCTTTCTCTCTCTTTCTTCTTTCTTTCTTTCTTCTTTCTTTCTTCTTTCTTTCTTTCTTTCTTCTTTCTTTCTTTCTACTTTCTTTCTTCTTTCTTTCTTCTCTCTTTCTTTCTTCTTTCTTTCTTCATTCTTTCTTCTTTATTTCTTCTTTCTTACTTTCTTCTTTCTTCTTTCTTTCTTACTTCTTTCTTCTTTCTTTCTTACTTCTTTCTTACTTCTTTCTTACTTCTTTCTTACTTTTTTCTTTCTTCTTTCTTACTTCTTTCTTTCTTCTTTCTTACTTCTTTCTTACTTCTTTCTTACTTCTTTCTTCTTTCTTTCTTACTTCTTTCTTACTTCTTTCTTACTTCTTTCGTACTTCTTTCTTACTTCTTTCTCTACTTCTTTCTTCTTTCTTTCTTACCTCTTTCTTACTTCTTTCTTACTTCTTTCTTACTTCTTTCTTACTTCTTTCTTTCTTCTTTCTTACTTCTTTCTTTCTTCTTTCTTACTGCTTTCTTACTTCCTTCTTACTTCTTTCTTATTTCTTTCTTACTTCTTTCTTACTTCTTTCTTACTTCTTTCTTACTTCTTTCTAACTTCTTTCTTACTTCTTTCTTACTTCTTTCTTACTTCTTTCTTACTTCTTTCTCTACTTCTTTATTCTTTCTTTTTTACTTCTTTCTTACTTCTTTCTTACTTCTTTCTTCTTTCTTTCTTACTTCTTTCTTACTTCTTTCTTACTTTTTTCTTTCTTTCTTCGTTCTTACTTCTTTCTTTCTTCTTTCTTTCTTCTTTCTTTCTTCTTTCTTTCTTCTTTCTTTCTTCTTTCTTTCTTCTCTCTTTCTTTCTTCTTTCTTTCTTCTTTCTTTCTTCTCTCTTTCTTTCTTCTTTCTTTCTTCTTTCTTTCTTCTTTCTTTCTTTCTTCTTTCTTCTTTTTTTCTTACTTCTTTCTTCTTTCTTTCTTTCTTCTTTCTTACTTCTTTCTTACGTCTTTCTTTCTTCTTTCTTTCTTACTTCTTTCTTCTTTCTTTCTTCTCTCTTTCTTACTTCTTTCTTACTTCTTTCTTTCTTACTTCTTTCTTTCTTCTTTCGTACTTCTTTCTTACTTCTTTCTTACTTCTTTCTTTCTTCTTTCTTTCTTCTTTCTTACTCCTTTCTTTATTCTTTCGTACTTCTTTCTTACTTCTTTCTTACTTCTTTCTTACTTCTTTCTTTCTTCTTTCTTTCTTCTTTCTTTCTTCTTTCTTTCTTCTTTCTTTCTTCTTTCTTTCTTTCTTTCTTCTTTCTTTCTTTCTACTTTCTTTCTTCTTTCTTTCTTCTCTCTTTCTTTCTTCTTTCTTTCTTCTTTCTTTCTTCTTTCTTTCTTCTTTCTTTCTTTCTTTCTTCTTTCTTTCTTTCTACTTTCTTTCTTCTTTCTTTCTTCTCTCTTTCTTTCTTCTTTCTTTCTTCTTACTTTCTTCTCTCTTTCTTTCTTCTTTCTTTCTTCATTCTTTCTTCTTTATTTCTTCTTTCTTTCTTTCTTCTTTCTTCTTTCTTTCTTACTTCTTTCTTCTTTCTTTCTTACTTCTTTCTTACTTCTTTCTTACTTCTTTCTAACTTCTTTCTTTCTTCTTTCTTTCTTCTTCCTTTCTTCTTTGTTTCTTACTTCTTTCTTCTTTCTTTCTTACTTCTTTCTTACTTCTTTCTTACTTCTTTCTTACTTCTTTCTTTTTTTCTTTCTTACTTCTTTCTTACTTCTTTCTTACTTCTTTCTTACTTCTTTCTTCTTTCTTTCTTACTTCTTTCTTACTTCTTTCTTACTTTTTTCTTTCTTTCTTCTTTCTTACTTCTTTCTTCTTTCTTTCTTCTTTCTTTCTTCTTTCTTTCTTCTTTCTTTCTTCTCTCTTTCTTCTTTCTTTCTTCTTTCTTTCTTCTCTCTTTCTTTCTTCTTTCTTTCTTCTTTCTTTATTCTTTCTTTCTTCTTTCTTTCTTTCTTCTTTCTTCTTTCTTTCTTACTTCTTTCTTCTTTCTTTCTTTCTTCTTTCTTACTTCTTTCTTACTTCTTTCTAACTTCTTTCTTTCTTCTTTCTTTCTTCTTCCTTTCTTCTTTGTTTCTTACTTCTTTCTTCTTTCTTTCTTACTTCTTTCTTACTTCTTTCTTACTTCTTTCTTTTTTTCTTTCTTACTTCTTTCTTACTTCTTTCTTACTTCTTTCTTCTTTCTTTCTTACTTCTTTCTTACTACTTTCTTACTTCTTTCTTTCTTCTTTCTTACTTCTTTCTTTCTTTCTTCTTTCTTTCTTCTTTCTTTCTTCTTTCTTTCTTCTTTCTTTCTTCTTTCTTTCTTCTTTCTTTCTTCTTTCTTTCTTTCTTCTTTCTACTTTCTTTCTTCTTTCTTCCTTTCTTCTTTCTTTCCTCTTTCTTTTTCTTTCTTCATTCTTTCTTTATTTCTTCTTTCTTTCTTCTTTCTTTCTTCTTTCTTTCTTCTTTCTTTCTTTCTTCTTTCTTCTTTCTTTCTTACTTCTTTCTTCTTTCTTTCTTTCTTCTTTCTTACTTCTGTCTTACGTCTTTCTTTCTTCTTCCTTTCTTACTTCTTTCTTCTTTCTTTCTTACTTCTTTCTTACTTCTTTCTTACTTCTTTCTTTCTTACTTCTTTCTTCTTTCTTTCTTACTTCTTTCTTACTTCTTTCTTACTTCTTTCTTACTTCTTTCTTTCTTCTTTCTTTCTTCTTTCTTCCTTCTTTCTTACTTCTTTCTTACTTCTTTCTTACTTCTTTCTTACTTCTTTCTTACTTATTTCTTTCTTCTCTCTTTCTTCTCTCTTTCTTCTCTCTTCTTTCTTTCTTCTTTCTTCTTCTTTCTTTCTTCCTTCTTTCTTTCTTCTTTCTTTCTTCTTTCTTTTTTCTTTATTTCTTTTTTCTTTCTTCTTTCTTTCTTTCTTCTTTCTTTCTTCTTTCTTTCTAATTTCTTCTTTCTTTCTTCTTTCTTTCATCTCTCTTTCTTTCTTCTTTCTTTCTTCTTTCTTTCTTCTCTCTCTCTCTTTCTTCTTTCTTTCTTCTTTCTTTCTTCTTTCTTTCTTCTTTCTTTCTTCTTTCTTTCTTCTTTCTTACTTTCTTCTTTCTTCTTTCTTTCTTACTTATTTCTTCTTTCTTTCTTTCTTCTATCTTACTTCTTTCTTACTTCTTTCTTCTTTCTTTCTTACTTCTTTCTTACTTCTTTCTTACTTCTTTCGTACTTCTTTCTTACTTCTTTCTTACTTCTTTCTTACTTCTTTCTCTACTTCTTTCTTCTTTCTTTCTTACTTCTTTCTTACTTCTTTCTTACTTCTTTCTTTCTTCTTTCCTTCTTGTTTCTTTCTTTCTTCTTTCTTTCTTTTTTTCTACATTCTTTCTTCTTTATTTCTTCTTTCTTCTTTATTCTTTCTTTCTTTCTTCTTTCTTTCTTCGTTCTTTCTTTGATCTTCCTTTCTTTCTTTCTTCTACCTTTCTTCTTTCTTCTATTTTTCTTCTCTCTTTCTTTCTTCTTTCTTTATTCTTTCTTATTTCTTTCTTTCTTCTTTCTTCTTTCTTACTTCTTTCTTACTTCTTTCTTCTTTCTTCTTTCTTTCTTCTTTCTTTCTTCTTTCTTTCTAACTTCTTTCTTACTTCTTTCTTACTTCTTTCTTACTTCTTTCTTACTTCTTTTTTTACTTCTTTCCTTCTTCTTTCTTACTTCTTTCTTTCTTCTTTCTTACTTCTTTCTTAATTCTTTCTTACTTCTTTCTAACTTCTTTCTTACTTCTTTCTTACTTCTTTCTTACTTCTTTCTTACTTCTTTCTTACTTCTTTCTTACTTCTTTCTTACTTCTTTCTTACTTCTTTCTTACTTCTTTCTTACTTCTTTCTTACTTCTAACTTCTTTCTTTCTTCTTTCTTTCTTCTTCCTTTCTTCTTTGTTTCTTACTTCTTTCTTACTTCTTTCTTACTTCTTTCTTACTTCTTTCTTACTTCTTTCTTTTTTTCTTTCTTACTTCTCTCTTTCTTTCTTCTTTCTTTCTTCTTTATTTCTTCTTTCTTACTTCTTTCTTTCTTCTTTCTTTCCTCTTTCTTTCTTTCTTCTTTCTTTCTTCTTTCTTTTTCTTTCTTTCTTCATTCTTTCTTTCTTTCTACTTTCTTTCTTCTTTCTTTCTTCTCTCTTTCTTTCTTCTTTCTTTATTCTTTCTTTCTTCTTTCTTTCTTCTTTCTTTCTTCTGTTTTTCTTTCTTCTTTCTTTCTTCTTTCTTTCTTCTTTCTTTCTTCTTTCTTTCTTCTTTCTTTCTTCTTTCTTCTTTCTTTCTTACGTCTTTCTTCTTCCTTTCTTTCTTCTTTCTTCTTTCTTACTTCTTTCTTATGTCTTTCTTTCTTCTTTCTTTCTTACTTCTTTCTTCTTTCTTTCTTACTTCTTTCTTACTTCTTTCTTACTTCTTTCTTACTTCTTTCGTACTTCTTTCTCACTTCTTTCTTACTTCTTTCTTCTTTCTTTCTTACTTCTTTCTTACTTCTTTCTTTCTTCTTTCTTACTTCTTTCTTACTTCTTTCTTACTTCTTTCTTTCTTCTTTCTTTCTTCTTTCTCATTCCTTTCTTACTCCTTTCTTCTTTCTTTCTTACTTCTTTCTTACTTCTTTCTTACTTCTTTCTTCTTTCTTTCTTACTTCTTTCTTACTTCTTTCTTACTTCTTTCTTCATTCCTCCTTACTTCTTACTTCTTTCTTTCTTACTTCTTTTTTAATTCTTTCTAACTTCTTTCTTACTTCTTTCTTACTTCTTTCTTCTTTCTTTCTTACTTCTTTCTTACTTCTTTCTTACTTTTTTCTTTCTTTCTTCGTTCTTACTTCTTTCTTTCTTCTTTCTTTCTTCTTTCTTTCTTCTTTCTTACTTCTTTCTTTCTTCTTTCTTTCTTCTCTCTTTCTTTCTTCTTTCTTTCTTCTTTCTTTCTTCTCTCTTTCTTTCTTCTTTCTTTCTTCTTTCTTTCTTCTTTCTTTCTTTCTTCTTTCTTCTTTCTTTCTTACTTCTTTCTTCTTTCTTTCTTTCTTCTTTCTTACTTCTTTCTTACGTCTTTATTTCTTCTTTCTTTCTTACTTCTTTCTTCTTTCTTTCCTCTTTCTTTCTTACTTCTTTCTTACTTCTTTCTTTCTTCTTTCTTACTTCTTTCTTACTTCTTTCTTACTTCTTTCTTTCTTCTTTCTTTCTTCTTTCTTACTCCTTTCTTACTTCTTTCTTACTTCTTTCTTACTTCTTTCTTCATTCCTCCTTACTTCTTACTTCTTTCTTTCTTACTTCTTTCTTAATTCTTTGTAACTTCTTTCTTACTTCTTTCTTACTTCTTTCTTACTTCTTTCTAACTTCGTTCTTTCCTCTTTCTTTCTTCTTCCTTTCTTCTTTGTTTCTTACTTCTTTCTTCTTTCTTTCTTACTTCTTTCTTACTTCTTTCTTACTTCTTTCTTACTTCTTTCTTTTTTTCTTTCTTACTTCTTTCTTACTTCTTTCTTACTTCTTTCTTACTTCTTTCTTCTTTCTTTCTTACTTCTTTCTTACTTCTTTCTTACTTTTTTCTTTCTTTCTTCTTTCTTACTTCTTTCTTCTTTCTTTCTTCTTTCTTTCTTCTTTCTTTCTTCTTTCTTTCTTCTCTCTTTCTTCTTTCTTTCTTCTTTCTTTCTTCTCTCTTTCTTTCTTCTTTCTTTCTTCTTTCTTTCTTCTTTTTTCTTCTTTCTTTCTTTCTTCTTTCTTCTTTCTTTCTTACTTCTTTCTTCTTTCTTTCTTTCTTCTTTCTTACTTCTTTCTTACTTCTTTCTAACTTCTTTCTTTCTTCTTTCTTTCTTCTTCCTTTCTTCTTTGTTTCTTACTTCTTTCTTCTTTCTTTCTTACTTCTTTCTTACTTCTTTCTTACTTCTTTCTTTTTTTCTTTCTTACTTCTTTCTTACTTCTTTCTTACATCTTTCTTACTTCTTTATTCTTTCTTTCTTACTTCTTTCTTACTTCTTTCTTACTTCTTTCTTTCTTCTTTCTTACTTCTTTCTTTCTTTCTTCTTTCTTTCTTCTTTCTTTCTTCTTTCTTTCTTCTTTCTTTCTTCTTTCTTTCTTCTTTCTTTCTTTCTTCTTTCTTCTTTCTTTCTTACTTCTTTCTTCTTTCTTTCTTTCTTCTTTCTTTCTTCTTTCTTTTTCTTTCTTTCTTCATTCTTTCTTTATTTCTTCTTTCTTTCTTTCTTCTTTCTTTCTTCTTTCTTTCTTCTTTCTTTCTTTCTTCTTTCTTCTTTCTTTCTTACTTCTTTCTTCTTTCTTTCTTTCTTCTTTCTTACTTCTGTCTTACGTCTTTCTTTCTTCTTCCTTTCTTACTTCTTTCTTCTTTCTTTCTTACTTCTTTCTTACTTCTTTCTTACTTCTTTCTTACTTCTTTCTTTCTTACTTCTTTCTTCTTTCTTTCTTACTTCTTTCTTACTTCTTTCTTTCTTCTTTCTTACTTCTTTCTTTCTTACTTCTTTCTTTCTTCTTTCTTTCTTCTTTCTTCCTTCTTTCTTACTTCTTTCTTACTTCTTTCTTACTTCTTTCTTACTTCTTTCTTACTTATTTCTTTCTTCTCTCTTTCTTCTCTCTTTCTTCTCTCTTCTTTCTTTCTTCTTTCTTCTTCTTTCTTTCTTCCTTCTTTCTTTCTTCTTTCTTTCTTCTTTCATTTTCTTTATTTCTTTTTTCTTTCTTCTTTCTTTCTTTCTTCTTTCTTTCTTTTTTCTTTCTAATTTCTTCTTTCTTTCTTCTTTCTTTCATCTCTCTTTCTTCTTTCTTTCTTCTTTCTTTCTTCTTTCTCTCTCTTTCTTCTTTCTTTCTTTCCTCTTTCTTTCTTCTTTCTTTCTTCTTTCTTTCTTCTTTCTTTCTTCTTTCTTACTTTCTTCTTTCTTCTTTCTTTCTTACTTATTTCTTCTTTCTTACTTCTTTCTTACTTCTTTCTTACTTCTTTCTTTCTTCTTTCTTTCTTCTTTCTTTCTTTCTTTCTTCTTTCTTTCTTTTTTTCTACTTTCTTTCTTCTTTCTTTCTTCTTTCTTCTTTATTCTTTCTTTCTTCTTTCTTCTTTCTTCTTTCTTTCTTCGTTCTTTCTTTGCTCTTTCTATCTTTCTTTCTTCTTTCTTTCTTCTTTCTTTCTTCTTTCTTCTTTCTTTCTTCTTTCTATCTTCTCTCTTTCTTCTCACTTTCTTCTTTCTTTCTTCTTTCTTTCTTCTTTCTTTCTTACTTCTTTCTTACTTCTTTCTTACTTCTTTCTATCTTCTTTCTTACTTCTTTCTTACTTCTTTCTTACTTCTTTCTTACTTCTTTTTTTACTTCTTTCCTTCTTCTTTCTTACTTCTTTCTTTCTTCTTTCTTACTTCTTTCTTACTTCTTTTTTACTTCTTTCCTTCTTCTTTCTTACTTCTTTCTTACTTCTCTCTTACTTCTTTCTTTCTTCATTCTTACTTCTTTCTTACTTCTTTCTTACTTCTTTCTTACTTCTTTCTTACTTCTTTCTTCATTCCTCCTTACTTCTTACTTCTTTCTTTCTTACTTCTTTCTTAATTCTTTCTAACTTCTTTCTTACTTCTTTCTTACTTCTTTCTTACTTCTAACTTCTTTCTTTCTTCTTTCTTTCTTCTTCCTTTCTTCTTTGTTTCTTACTTCTTTCTTACTTCTTTCTTACTTCTTTCTTACCTCTTTCTTTTTTTCTTTCTTACTTCTCTCTTTGTTTCTTCTTTCTTTCTTCTTTATTTCTTCTTTCTTACTTCTTTCTTTCTTCTTTCTTTCCTCTTTCTTTCTTTCTTCTTTCTTTCTTCTTTCTTTTTCTTTCTTTCTTCATTCTTTCTTTCTTTCTACTTTCTTTCTTCTTTCTTTCTTCTCTCTTTCTTTCTTCTTTCTTTATTCTTTCTTTCTTCTTTCTTTCTTCTTTCTTTCTTCTGTTTTTCTTTCTTCTTTCTTTCTTCTTTCTTTCTTCTTTCTTTCTTCTTTCTTTCTTCTTTCTTCTTTCTTTCTTAAGTCTTTCTTCTTCCTTTCTTTCTTCTTTCTTCTTTCTTACTTCTTTCTTATGTCTTTCTTTCTTCTTTCTTTCTTAATTCTTTCTTCTTTCTTACTTCTTTCTTACTTCTTTCTTACTTCTTTCTTACTTCTTTCTTACTTCTTTCGTACTTCTTTCTCACTTCTTTCTTACTTCTTTCTTCTTTCTTTCTTACTTCTTTCTTACTTCTTTCTTTCTTCTTTCTTACTTCTTTCTTACTTCTTTCTTACTTCTTTCTTTCTTCTTTCTTTCTTCTTTCTCATTCCTTTCTTACTCCTTTCTTCTTTCTTTCTTACTTATTTCTTACTTCTTTCTTACTTCTTTCTTCTTTCTTTCTTACTTCTTTCTTACTTCTTTCTTACTTCTTTCTTCATTCCTCCTTACTTCTTACTTCTTTCTTTCTTACTTCTTTCTTAATTCTTTCTAACTTCTTTCTTACTTCTTTCTTACTTCTTTCTTACTTCTTTCTAACTTCTTTCTTTCTTCTTTCTTTCTTCTTCCTTTCTTCTTTGTTTCTTACTTCTTTCTTCTTTCTTTCTTACTTCTTTCTTACTTCTTTCTTACTTCTTTCTTACTTCTTTCTTTTTTTCTTTCCTACTTCTTTCTTACTTCTTTCTTACTTCTTTCTTACTTCTTTCTTCTTTCTTTCTTACTTCTTTCTTACTTCTTTCTTTCTTCTTTCTTTCTTCTTTCTTTCTTCTTCCTTTCTTCTTTGTTTCTTACTTCTTTCTTCTTTCTTTCTTACTTCTTTCTTACTTCTTTCTTACTTCTTTCTTTCTTCTCTCTTTCTTTCTTCTTTCTTTCTTCTTTCTTTCTTCTTTCTCTCTCTTTCTTCTTTCTTTCTTTCTTCTTTCTTTCTTTCTTCTTTCTTTCTTTCTTTCTTTCTTTCTTCTTTCTTTCTTTCTACTTTCTTTCTTCTTTCTTTCTTCTCTCTTTCTTTCTTCTTTCTTTCTTCTTACTTTCTTCTCTCTTTCTTTCTTCTTTCTTTCTTCATTCTTTCTTCTTTATTTCTTCTTTCTTTCTTTCTTCTTTCTTCTATCTTTCTTACTTCTTTCTTCTTTCTTTCTTACTTCTTTCTTACTTCTTTCTTACTTCTTTCTTACTTTTTTCTTTCTTCTTTCTTACTTCTTTCTTTCTTCTTTCTTACTTCTTTCTTACTTCTTTCTTACTTCTTTCTTCTTTCTTTCTTACTTCTTTCTTACTTCTTTCTTACTTCTTTCGTACTTCTTTCTTACTTCTTTCTCTACTTCTTTCTTCTTTCTTTCTTACCTCTTTCTTACTTCTTTCTTACTTCTTTCTTACTTCTTTCTTTCTTCTTTCTTACTTCTTTCTTTATTCTTTCTTACTGCTTTCTTACTTCCTTCTTACTTCTTTCTTCTTTCTTTCTTACTTCTTTCTTACTTCTTTCTTACTTCTTTCTTACTTCTTTCTTACTTCTTTCTTACTTCTTTCTTACTTCTTTCTTACTTCTTTCTTACTTCTTTCTCTACTTCTTTCTTCTTTCTTTCTTACTTCTTTCTTACTTCTTTCTTACTTCTTTCTTTCTTCTTTCTTTCTTTTTTTCTTTCTTTTTTTCTTTCTTCTTTCTTTCTTCTTTCTTTCTTCTTTCTTCTTTATTCTTTCTTTCTTCTTTCTTCTTTCTTTCTTTGTTCTTTCTTTCTTTCTTTCTTCTTTCTTCTTTCTTCTTTCTTTCTTCTTTCTTTCTTCTCCTTTCTTCTCTCTTTCTTCTTTCTTTCTTCTTTCTTTCTTCTTTCTTTCTTCTCTCTTTCTTTCTTCTTTCTTTCTTCTTTCTTTCTTCTTTCTTTCTTCTATCTTTCTTCTTTCTTACTTCTTTCATACTTCTTTCTTCTTTCTTCTTTCTTCTTTCTTTCTTCTTTCTTTCTTCTTTCTTTCTTACTTCGTTCTTACTTCTTTCTTACTTCTTTCTTTCTTTCTTCTTTCTTCATTCTTTCTTACTTCTCTCTTCTTTCTTTCTTTCTTATTTCTTACTTCTTTCTTACTTCTTTTTTCTTCTTTCTTTCTTACTTCTTTCTTCTTTCTTTCTTACTTCTTTCTTACTTCTTTATTTCTTACTTCTTTCTTTCTTCTTTCGTACTTCTGTCTTACTTCTTTCTTACTTCTGTCTTACTTCTTTCTTCTTACTTTCTTACTTCTTTCTTACTTCTTTCTTTCTTCTTTCTTACTTATTTCCTTCTTCTTTCTTACTTCTTTCTTTCTTCTTTCTTACTTCTTTCTTAATTCTTTCTTACTTCTTTCTAACTTCTTTCTTACTTCTTTCTTACTTCTTTCTTACTTCTTTCTTACTTCTTTCTTACTTCTTTCTTTCTTCTTTCTTACTTCTTTCTTACTTCTTTCTTACTTCTTTCTTACTTCTTTCTTACTTCTTTCTTCATTCCTCCTTACTTCTTACTTCTTTCTTTCTTACTTCTTTCTTAATTCCTTCTAACTTCTTTCTTACTTCTTTCTTACTTCTTTCTTACTTCTAACTTCTTTCTTTCTTCTTTCTTTCTTCTTCCTTTCTTCTTTGTTTCTTACTTCTTTCTTACTTCTTTCTTACTTCTTTCTTACTTCTTTCTTACTTCTTTCTTTTTTTCTTTCTTACTTCTCTCTTTCTTTCTTCTTTCTTTCTTCTTTATTTCTTCTTTCTTACTTCTTTCTTTCTTCTTTCTTTCCTCTTTCTTTCTTTCTTCTTTCTTTCTTCTTTCTTTTTCTTTCTTTCTTCATTCTTTCTTTCTTTCTACTTTCTTTCTTCTTTATTTCTTCTCTCTTTCTTTCTTCTTTCTTTATTCTTTCTTTCTTCTTTCTTTCTTCTTTCTTTCTTCTGTTTTTCTTTCTTCTTTCTTTCTTCTTTCTTTCTTCTTTCTTTCTTCTTTCTTTCTTCTTTCTTTCTTCTTTCTTCTTTCTTTCTTACGTCTTTCTTCTTCCTTTCTTTCTTCTTTCTTCTTTCTTACTTCTTTCTTATGTCTTTCTTTCTTCTTTCTTTCTTACTTCTTTCTTCTTTCTTTCTTACTTCTTTCTTACTTCTTTCTTACTTCTTTCTCACTTCTTTCTTACTTCTTTCTTCTTTCTTTCTTACTTCTTTCTTACTTCTTTCTTTCTTCTTTCTTACTTCTTTCTTACTTCTTTCTTACTTCTTTCTTCATTCCTCCTTACTTCTTACTTCTTTCTTTCTTACTTCTTTTTTAATTCTTTCTAACTTCTTTCTTACTTCTTTCTTACTTCTTTCTTACTTCTTTCTTACTTCTTTCTAACTTCTTTCTTTCTTCTTTCTTTCTTCTTCCTTTCTTCTTTGTTTCTTACTTCTTTCTTCTTTCTTTCTTACTTCTTTCTTACTTCTTTCTTACTTCTTTCTTACTTCTTTCTTTTTTTCTTTCCTACTTCTTTCTTACTTCTTTCTTACTTCTTTCTTACTTCTTTCTTCTTTCTTTCTTACATCTTTCTTACTTCTTTCTTTCTTCTTTCTTTCTTCCTTCTTTCTTTCTTCTTTCTTTCTTCTTCTTTTTTCTTTATTTCTTTTTTCTTTCTTCTTTCTTTCTTTCTTTCTTCTTTCTTCTTTCTTTCTTCTTTCTTTCTTCTTTCTTTCTTCTTTCTTTCTTCTTTCTCTCTCTTTCTTCTTTCTTTCTTTCTTCTTTCTTTCTTCTTTCTTTCTTTCTTTCTTCTTTCTTTCTTTCTACTTTCTTTCTTCTTTCTTTCTTCTCTCTTTCTTTCTTCTTTCTTTCTTCATTCTTTCTTCTTTATTTCTTCTTTCTTACTTTCTTCTTTCTTCTTTCTTTCTTACTTCTTTCTTCTTTCTTTCTTACTTCTTTCTTACTTCTTTCTTACTTCTTTCTTACTTTTTTCTTTCTTCTTTCTTACTTCTTTCTTTCTTCTTTCTTACTTCTTTCTTACTTCTTTCTTACTTCTTTCTTCTTTCTTTCTTACTTCTTTCTTACTTCTTTCTTACTTCTTTCGTACTTCTTTCTTACTTCTTTCTCTACTTCTTTCTTCTTTCTTTCTTACCTCTTTCTTACTTCTTTCTTACTTCTTTCTTACTTCTTTCTTACTTCTTTCTTTCTTCTTTCTTACTTCTTTCTTTCTTCTTTCTTACTGCTTTCTTACTTCCTTCTTACTTCTTTCTTATTTCTTTCTTACTTCTTTCTTACTTCTTTCTTACTTCTTTCTTACTTCTTTCTAACTTCTTTCTTACTTCTTTCTTACTTCTTTCTTACTTCTTTCTTACTTCTTTCTCTACTTCTTTCTTCTTTCTTTTTTACTTCTTTCTTACTTCTTTCTTACTTCTTTCTTCTTTCTTTCTTACTTCTTTCTTACTTCTTTCTTACTTTTTTCTTTCTTTCTTCGTTCTTACTTCTTTCTTTCTTCTTTCTTTCTTCTTTCTTTCTTCTTTCTTTCTTCTTTCTTTCTTCTTTCTTTCTTCTCTCTTTCTTTCTTCTTTCTTTCTTCTTTCTTTCTTCTCTCTTTCTTTCTTCTTTCTTTCTTCTTTCTTTCTTCTTTCTTTCTTTCTTCTTTCTTCTTTTTTTCTTACTTCTTTCTTCTTTCTTTCTTTCTTCTTTCTTACTTCTTTCTTACGTCTTTCTTTCTTCTTTCTTTCTTACTTCTTTCTTCTTTCTTTCTTCTCTCTTTCTTACTTCTTTCTTACTTCTTTCTTTCTTACTTCTTTCTTTCTTCTTTCGTACTTCTTTCTTACTTCTTTCTTACTTCTTTCTTTCTTCTTTCTTTCTTCTTTCTTACTCCTTTCTTTCTTCTTTCGTACTTCTTTCTTACTTCTTTCTTACTTCTTTCTTACTTCTTTCTTTCTTCTTTCTTTCTTCTTTCTTTCTTCTTTCTTTCTTCTTTCTTTCTTCTTTCTCTCTCTTTCTTCTTTCTTTCTTTCTTCTTTCTTTCTTCTTTCTTTCTTTCTTTCTTCTTTCTTTCTTTCTACTTTCTTTCTTCTTTCTTTCTTCTCTCTTTCTTTCTTCTTTCTTTCTTCTTACTTTCTTCTCTCTTTCTTTCTTCTTTCTTTCTTCATTCTTTCTTCTTTATTTCTTCTTTCTTTCTTTCTTCTTTCTTCTTTCTTTCTTACTTCTTTCTTCTTTCTTTCTTACTTCTTTCTTACTTCTTTCTTACTTCTTTCTAACTTCTTTCTTTCTTCTTTCTTTCTTCTTCCTTTCTTCTTTGTTTCTTACTTCTTTCTTCTTTCTTTCTTACTTCTTTCTTACTTCTTTCTTACTTCTTTCTTACTTCTTTCTTTTTTTCTTTCTTACTTCTTTCTTACTTCTTTCTTACTTCTTTCTTACTTCTTTCTTCTTTCTTTCTTACTTCTTTCTTACTTCTTTCTTACTTTTTTCTTTCTTTCTTCTTTCTTACTTCTTTCTTCTTTCTTTCTTCTTTCTTTCTTCTTTCTTTCTTCTTTCTTTCTTCTCTCTTTCTTCTTTCTTTCTTCTTTCTTTCTTCTCTCTTTCTTTCTTCTTTCTTTCTTCTTTCTTTATTCTTTCTTTCTTCTTTCTTTCTTTCTTCTTTCTTCTTTCTTTCTTACTTCTTTCTTCTTTCTTTCTTTCTTCTTTCTTACTTCTTTCTTACTTCTTTCTAACTTCTTTCTTTCTTCTTTCTTTCTTCTTCCTTTCTTCTTTGTTTCTTACTTCTTTCTTCTTTCTTTCTTACTTCTTTCTTACTTCTTTCTTACTTCTTTCTTTTTTTCTTTCTTACTTCTTTCTTACTTCTTTCTTACTTCTTTCTTCTTTCTTTCTTACTTCTTTCTTACTACTTTCTTACTTCTTTCTTTCTTCTTTCTTACTTCTTTCTTTCTTTCTTCTTTCTTTCTTCTTTCTTTCTTCTTTCTTTCTTCTTTCTTTCTTCTTTCTTTCTTCTTTCTTTCTTCTTTCTTTCTTTCTTTCTTCTTTCTACTTTCTTTCTTCTTTCTTCCTTTCTTCTTTCTTTCCTCTTTCTTTTTCTTTCTTCATTCTTTCTTTATTTCTTCTTTCTTTCTTCTTTCTTTCTTCTTTCTTTCTTCTTTCTTTCTTTCTTCTTTCTTCTTTCTTTCTTACTTCTTTCTTCTTTCTTTCTTTCTTCTTTCTTACTTCTGTCTTACGTCTTTCTTTCTTCTTCCTTTCTTACTTCTTTCTTCTTTCTTTCTTACTTCTTTCTTACTTCTTTCTTACTTCTTTCTTTCTTACTTCTTTCTTCTTTCTTTCTTACTTCTTTCTTACTTCTTTCTTACTTCTTTCTTACTTCTTTCTTTCTTCTTTCTTTCTTCTTTCTTCCTTCTTTCTTACTTCTTTCTTACTTCTTTCTTACTTCTTTCTTACTTCTTTCTTACTTATTTCTTTCTTCTCTCTTTCTTCTCTCTTTCTTCTCTCTTCTTTCTTTCTTCTTTCTTCTTCTTTCTTTCTTCCTTCTTTCTTTCTTCTTTCTTTCTTCTTTCTTTTTTCTTTATTTCTTTTTTCTTTCTTCTTTCTTTCTTTCTTCTTTCTTTCTTCTTTCTTTCTAATTTCTTCTTTCTTTCTTCTTTCTTTCATCTCTCTTTCTTTCTTCTTTCTTTCTTCTTTCTTTCTTCTCTCTCTCTCTTTCTTCTTTCTTTCTTCTTTCTTTCTTCTTTCTTTCTTCTTTCTTTCTTCTTTCTTTCTTCTTTCTTACTTTCTTCTTTCTTCTTTCTTTCTTACTTATTTCTTCTTTCTTTCTTTCTTCTTTCTTACTTCTTTCTTACTTCTTTCGTACTTCTTTCTTACTTCTTTCTTACTTCTTTCTTACTTCTTTCTCTACTTCTTTCTTCTTTCTTTCTTACTTCTTTCTTACTTCTTTCTTACTTCTTTCTTTCTTCTTTCCTTCTTGTTTCTTTCTTTCTTCTTTCTTTCTTTTTTTCTACATTCTTTCTTCTTTATTTCTTCTTTCTTCTTTATTCTTTCTTTCTTTCTTCTTTCTTTCTTCGTTCTTTCTTTGATCTTCCTTTCTTTCTTTCTTCTACCTTTCTTCTTTCTTCTATTTTTCTTCTCTCTTTCTTTCTTCTTTCTTTATTCTTTCTTATTTCTTTCTTTCTTCTTTCTTCTTTCTTACTTCTTTCTTACTTCTTTCTTCTTTCTTCTTTCTTTCTTCTTTCTTTCTTCTTTCTTTCTAACTTCTTTCTTACTTCTTTCTTACTTCTTTCTTACTTCTTTCTTACTTCTTTTTTTACTTCTTTCCTTCTTCTTTCTTACTTCTTTCTTTCTTCTTTCTTACTTCTTTCTTAATTCTTTCTTACTTCTTTCTAACTTCTTTCTTACTTCTTTCTTACTTCTTTCTTACTTCTTTCTTACTTCTTTCTTACTTCTTTCTTACTTCTTTCTTACTTCTTTCTTACTTCTAACTTCTTTCTTTCTTCTTTCTTTCTTCTTCCTTTCTTCTTTGTTTCTTACTTCTTTCTTACTTCTTTCTTACTTCTTTCTTACTTCTTTCTTACTTCTTTCTTTTTTTCTTTCTTACTTCTCTCTTTCTTTCTTCTTTCTTTCTTCTTTATTTCTTCTTTCTTACTTCTTTCTTTCTTCTTTCTTTCCTCTTTCTTTCTTTCTTCTTTCTTTCTTCTTTCTTTTTCTTTCTTTCTTCATTCTTTCTTTCTTTCTACTTTCTTTCTTCTTTCTTTCTTCTCTCTTTCTTTCTTCTTTCTTTATTCTTTCTTTCTTCTTTCTTTCTTCTTTCTTTCTTCTGTTTTTCTTTCTTCTTTCTTTCTTCTTTCTTTCTTCTTTCTTTCTTCTTTCTTTCTTCTTTCTTTCTTCTTTCTTCTTTCTTTCTTACGTCTTTCTTCTTCCTTTCTTTCTTCTTTCTTCTTTCTTACTTCTTTCTTATGTCTTTCTTTCTTCTTTCTTTCTTACTTCTTTCTTCTTTCTTTCTTACTTCTTTCTTACTTCTTTCTTACTTCTTTCTTACTTCTTTCGTACTTCTTTCTCACTTCTTTCTTACTTCTTTCTTCTTTCTTTCTTACTTCTTTCTTACTTCTTTCTTTCTTCTTTCTTACTTCTTTCTTACTTCTTTCTTACTTCTTTCTTTCTTCTTTCTTTCTTCTTTCTCATTCCTTTCTTACTCCTTTCTTCTTTCTTTCTTACTTCTTTCTTACTTCTTTCTTACTTCTTTCTTCTTTCTTTCTTACTTCTTTCTTACTTCTTTCTTACTTCTTTCTTCATTCCTCCTTACTTCTTACTTCTTTCTTTCTTACTTCTTTTTTAGTTCTTTCTAACTTCTTTCTTACTTCTTTCTTACTTCTTTCTTACTTCTTTCTTACTTCTTTCTAACTTCTTTCTTTCTTCTTTCTTTCTTCTTCCTTTCTTCTTTGTTTCTTACTTCTTTCTTCTTTCTTTCTTACTTCTTTCTTACTTCTTTCTTACTTCTTTCTTACTTCTTTCTTTTTTTCTTTCCTACTTCTTTCTTACTTCTTTCTTACTTCTTTCTTACTTCTTTCTTCTTTCTTTCTCACATCTTTCTTACTACTTTCTTTCTTCTTTCTTTCCTCCTTCTTTCTTTCTTCTTTCTTTCTTCTTCTTTTTTTCTTTATTTCTTTTTTCTTTCTTCTTTCTTTCTTTCTTTCTTCTTTCTTCTTTCTTTCTTCTTTCTTTCTTCTCTCTTTCTTTCTTCTTTCTTTCTTCTTTCTTTCTTCTTTCTCTCTCTTTCTTCTTTCTTTCTTTCTTCTTTCTTTCTTCTTTCTTTCTTTCTACTTTCTTTCTTCTTTCTTTCTTCTCTCTTTATTTCTTCTTCCTTTCTTCTTACTTTCTTCTCTCTTTCTTTCTTCTTTCTTTCTTCATTCTTTCTTCTTTATTTCTTCTTTCTTTCTTTCTTCTTTCTTCTTTCTTTCTTACTTCTTTCTTCTTTCTTTCTTACTTCTTTCTTACTTCTTTCTTACTTCTTTCTTACTTTTTTCTTTCTTCTTTCTTACTTCTTTCTTTCTTCTTTCTTACTTCTTTCTTACTTCTTTCTTACTTCTTTCTTCTTTCTTTCTTACTTCTTTCTTACTTCTTTCTTACTTCTTTCGTACTTCTTTCTTACTTCTTTCTCTACTTCTTTCTTCTTTCTTTCTTACCTCTTTCTTACTTCTTTCTTACTTCTTTCTTACTTCTTTCTTTCTTCTTTCTTACTTCTTTCTTTCTTCTTTCTTACTGCTTTCTTACTTCCTTCTTACTTCTTTCTTCTTTCTTTCTTACTTCTTTCTTACTTCTTTCTTTTTTTCTTTCTTACTTCTTTCTTACTTCTTTCTTACTTCTTTCTTACTTCTTTCTTCTTTCTTTCTTACTTCTTTCTTACTTCTTTCTTACTTTTTTCTTTCTTTCTTCTTTCTTACTTCTTTCTTCTTTCTTTCTTCTTTCTTTCTTCTTTCTTTCTTCTTTCTTTCTTCTCTCTTTCTTCTTTCTTTCTTCTTTCTTTCTTCTCTCTTTCTTTCTTCTTTCTTTCTTCTTTCTTTATTCTTTCTTTCTTCTTTCTTTCTTTCTTCTTTCTTCTTTCTTTCTTACTTCTTTCTTCTTTCTTTCTTTCTTCTTTCTTACTTCTTTCTTACTTCTTTCTAACTTCTTTCTTTCTTCTTTCTTTCTTCTTCCTTTCTTCTTTGTTTCTTACTTCTTTCTTCTTTCTTTCTTACTTCTTTCTTACTTCTTTCTTACTTCTTTCTTACTTCTTTCTTTTTTTCTTTCTTACTTCTTTCTTACTTCTTTCTTACTTCTTTCTTACTTCTTTCTTCTTTCTTTCTTACTTCTTTCTTACTACTTTCTTACTTCTTTCTTTCTTCTTTCTTACTCCTTTCTTTCTTTCTTCTTTCTTTCTTCTTTCTTTCTTCTTTCTTTCTTCTTTCTTTCTTCTTTCTTTCTTCTTTCTTTCTTCTTTCTTTCTTTCTTCTTTCTACTTTCTTTCTTCTTTCTTCTTTCTTCCTTTCTTCTTTCTTTCTTCTTTCTTTTTCTTTCTTCATTCTTTCTTTATTTCTTCTTTCTTTCTTCTTTCCTTCTTCTTTCTTTCTTCTTTCTTTCTTTCTTCTTTCTTCTTTCTTTTTTACTTCTTTCTTCTTTCTTTCTTTCTTCTTTCTTACTTCTGTCTTACGTCTTTCTTTCTTCTTCCTTTCTTACTTCTTTCTTCTTTCTTTCTTACTTCTTTCTTACTTCTTTCTTACTTCTTTCTTTCTTACTTCTTTCTTCTTTCTTTCTTACTTCTTTCTTACTTCTTTCTTACTTCTTTCTTACTTCTTTCTTTCTTCTTTCTTTCTTCTTTCTTCCTTCTTTCTTACTTCTTTCTTACTTCTTTCTTACTTCTTTCTTACTTATTTCTTTCTTCTCTCTTTCTTCTCTCTTTCTTCTCTCTTCTTTCTTTCTTCTTTCTTCTTCTTTCTTTCTTCCTTCTTTCTTTCTTCTTTCTTTCTTCTTTCTTTTTTCTTTATTTCTTTTTTCTTTCTTCTGTCTTTCTTTCTTCTTTCTTTCTTCTTTCTTTCTAATTTCTTCTTTCTTTCTTCTTTCTTTCATCTCTCTTTCTTTCTTCTTTCTTTCTTCTTTCTTTCTTCTTTCTCTCTCTTTCTTCTTTCTTTCTTCTTTCTTTCTTCTTTCTTTCTTCTTTCTTTCTTCTTTCTTTCTTCTTTCTTACTTTCTTCTTTCTTCTTTCTTTCTTACTTATTTCTTCTTTCTTTCTTTCTTCTATCTTACTTCTTTCTTACTTCTTTCTTCTTTCTTTCTTACTTCTTTCTTACTTCTTTCTTACTTCTTTCGTACTTCTTTCTTACTTGTTTCTTACTTCTTTCTTACTTCTTTCTCTACTTCTTTCTTCTTTCTTTCTTACTTCTTTCTTACTTCTTTCTTACTTCTTTCTTTCTTCTTTCCTTCTTGTTTCTTTCTTTCTTCTTTCTTTCTTTTTTTCTACATTCTTTCTTCTTTATTTCTTCTTTCTTCTTTATTCTTTCTTTCTTTCTTCTTTCTTTCTTCGTTCTTTCTTTGATCTTCCTTTCTTTCTTTCTTCTACCTTTCTTCTTTCTTCTATTTTTCTTCTCTCTTTCTTTCTTCTTTCTTTATTCTTTCTTATTTCTTTCTTTCTTCTTTCTTCTTTCTTACTTCTTTCTTACTTCTTTCTTCTTTCTTCTTTCTTTCTTCTTTCTTTCTTCTTTCTTTCTAACTTCTTTCTTACTTCTTTCTTACTTCTTTCTTACTTCTTTCTTACTTCTTTTTTTACTTCTTTCCTTCTTCTTTCTTACTTCTTTCTTTCTTCTTTCTTACTTCTTTCTTAATTCTTTCTTACTTCTTTCTAACTTCTTTCTTACTTCTTTCTTACTTCTTTCTTACTTCTTTCTTACTTCTTTCTTACTTCTTTCTTACTTCTTTCTTACTTCTTTCTTACTTCTAACTTCTTTCTTTCTTCTTTCTTTCTTCTTCCTTTCTTCTTTGTTTCTTACTTCTTTCTTACTTCTTTCTTACTTCTTTCTTACTTCTTTCTTACTTCTTTCTTACTTCTTTCTTTTTTTCTTTCTTACTTCTCTCTTTCTTTCTTCTTTCTTTCTTCTTTATTTCTTCTTTCTTACTTCTTTCTTTCTTCTTTCTTTCCTCTTTCTTTCTTTCTTCTTTCTTTCTTCTTTCTTTTTCTTTCTTTCTTCATTCTTTCTTTCTTTCTACTTTCTTTCTTCTTTCTTTCTTCTCTCTTTCTTTCTTCTTTCTTTATTCTTTCTTTCTTCTTTCTTTCTTCTTTCTTTCTTCTGTTTTTCTTTCTTCTTTCTTTCTTCTTTCTTTCTTCTTTCTTTCTTCTTTCTTTCTTCTTTCTTCTTTCTTTCTTACGTCTTTCTTCTTCCTTTCTTTCTTCTTTCTTCTTTCTTACTTCTTTCTTATGTCTTTCTTTCTTCTTTCTTTCTTACTTCTTTCTTCTTTCTTTCTTACTTCTTTCTTACTTCTTTCTTACTTCTTTCTTACTTCTTTCTTACTTCTTTCTTACTTCTTTCTTACTTCTTTCTTACTTCTTTCTTCTTTCTTTCTTACTTCTTTCTTACTACTTTCTTACTTCTTTCTTTCTTCTTTCTTACTCCTTTCTTTCTTTCTTCTTTCTTTCTTCTTTCTTTCTTCTTTCTTTCTTCTTTCTTTCTTCTTTCTTTCTTCTTTCTTTCTTCTTTCTTTCTTTCTTCTTTCTACTTTCTTTCTTCTTTCTTCTTTCTTCCTTTCTTCTTTCTTTCTTCTTTCTTTTTCTTTCTTCATTCTTTCTTTATTTCTTCTTTCTTTCTTCTTTCCTTCTTCTTTCTTTCTTCTTTCTTTCTTTCTTCTTTCTTCTTTCTTTTTTACTTCTTTCTTCTTTCTTTCTTTCTTCTTTCTTACTTCTGTCTTACGTCTTTCTTTCTTCTTCCTTTCTTACTTCTTTCTTCTTTCTTTCTTACTTCTTTCTTACTTCTTTCTTACTTCTTTCTTTCTTACTTCTTTCTTCTTTCTTTCTTACTTCTTTCTTACTTCTTTCTTACTTCTTTCTTACTTCTTTCTTTCTTCTTTCTTTCTTCTTTCTTCCTTCTTTCTTACTTCTTTCTTACTTCTTTCTTACTTCTTTCTTACTTATTTCTTTCTTCTCTCTTTCTTCTCTCTTTCTTCTCTCTTCTTTCTTTCTTCTTTCTTCTTCTTTCTTTCTTCCTTCTTTCTTTCTTCTTTCTTTCTTCTTTCTTTTTTCTTTATTTCTTTTTTCTTTCTTCTGTCTTTCTTTCTTCTTTCTTTCTTCTTTCTTTCTAATTTCTTCTTTCTTTCTTCTTTCTTTCATCTCTCTTTCTTTCTTCTTTCTTTCTTATTTCTTTCTTCTTTCTCTCTCTTTCTTCTTTCTTTCTTCTTTCTTTCTTCTTTCTTTCTTCTTTCTTTCTTCTTTCTTTCTTCTTTCTTACTTTCTTCTTTCTTCTTTCTTTCTTACTTATTTCTTCTTTCTTTCTTTCTTCTATCTTACTTCTTTCTTACTTCTTTCTTCTTTCTTTCTTACTTCTTTCTTACTTCTTTCGTACTTCTTTCTTACTTGTTTCTTACTTCTTTCTTACTTCTTTCTCTACTTCTTTCTTCTTTCTTTCTTACTTCTTTCTTACTTCTTTCTTACTTCTTTCTTTCTTCTTTCCTTCTTGTTTCTTTCTTTCTTCTTTCTTTCTTTTTTTCTACATTCTTTCTTCTTTATTTCTTCTTTCTTCTTTATTCTTTCTTTCTTTCTTCTTTCTTTCTTCGTTCTTTCTTTGATCTTCCTTTCTTTCTTTCTTCTACCTTTCTTCTTTCTTCTATTTTTCTTCTCTCTTTCTTTCTTCTTTCTTTATTCTTTCTTATTTCTTTCTTTCTTCTTTCTTCTTTCTTACTTCTTTCTTACTTCTTTCTTCTTTCTTCTTTCTTTCTTCTTTCTTTCTTCTTTCTTTCTAACTTCTTTCTTACTTCTTTCTTACTTCTTTCTTACTTCTTTCTTACTTCTTTTTTTACTTCTTTCCTTCTTCTTTCTTACTTCTTTCTTTCTTCTTTCTTACTTCTTTCTTAATTCTTTCTTACTTCTTTCTAACTTCTTTCTTACTTCTTTCTTACTTCTTTCTTACTTCTTTCTTACTTCTTTCTTACTTCTTTCTTACTTCTTTCTTACTTCTTTCTTACTTCTAACTTCTTTCTTTCTTCTTTCTTTCTTCTTCCTTTCTTCTTTGTTTCTTACTTCTTTCTTACTTCTTTCTTACTTCTTTCTTACTTCTTTCTTACTTCTTTCTTACTTCTTTCTTTTTTTCTTTCTTACTTCTCTCTTTCTTTCTTCTTTCTTTCTTCTTTATTTCTTCTTTCTTACTTCTTTCTTTCTTCTTTCTTTCCTCTTTCTTTCTTTCTTCTTTCTTTCTTCTTTCTTTTTCTTTCTTTCTTCATTCTTTCTTTCTTTCTACTTTCTTTCTTCTTTCTTTCTTCTCTCTTTCTTTCTTCTTTCTTTATTCTTTCTTTCTTCTTTCTTTCTTCTTTCTTTCTTCTGTTTTTCTTTCTTCTTTCTTTCTTCTTTCTTTCTTCTTTCTTTCTTCTTTCTTTCTTCTTTCTTCTTTCTTTCTTACGTCTTTCTTCTTCCTTTCTTTCTTCTTTCTTCTTTCTTACTTCTTTCTTATGTCTTTCTTTCTTCTTTCTTTCTTACTTCTTTCTTCTTTCTTTCTTACTTCTTTCTTACTTCTTTCTTACTTCTTTCTTACTTCTTTCTTACTTCTTTCTTACTTCTTTCTTACTTCTTTCTTACTTCTTTCTTCTTTCTTTCTTACTTCTTTCTTACTACTTTCTTACTTCTTTCTTTCTTCTTTCTTACTCCTTTCTTTCTTTCTTCTTTCTTTCTTCTTTCTTTCTTCTTTCTTTCTTCTTTCTTTCTTCTTTCTTTCTTCTTTCTTTCTTCTTTCTTTCTTTCTTCTTTCTACTTTCTTTCTTCTTTCTTCTTTCTTCCTTTCTTCTTTCTTTCTTCTTTCTTTTTCTTTCTTCATTCTTTCTTTATTTCTTCTTTCTTTCTTCTTTCTTTCTTCTTTCTTTCTTCTTTCTTTCTTTCTTCTTTCTTCTTTCTTTTTTACTTCTTTCTTCTTTCTTTCTTTCTTCTTTCTTACTTCTGTCTTACGTCTTTCTTTCTTCTTCCTTTCTTACTTCTTTCTTCTTTCTTTCTTACTTCTTTCTTACTTCTTTCTTACTTCTTTCTTTCTTACTTCTTTCTTCTTTCTTTCTTACTTCTTTCTTACTTCTTTCTTACTTCTTTCTTACTTCTTTCTTTCTTCTTTCTTTCTTCTTTCTTCCTTCTTTCTTACTTCTTTCTTACTTCTTTCTTACTTCTTTCTTACTTATTTCTTTCTTCTCTCTTTCTTCTCTCTTTCTTCTCTCTTCTTTCTTTCTTCTTTCTTCTTCTTTCTTTCTTCCTTCTTTCTTTCTTCTTTCTTTCTTCTTTCTTTTTTCTTTATTTCTTTTTTCTTTCTTCTGTCTTTCTTTCTTCTTTCTTTCTTCTTTCTTTCTAATTTCTTCTTTCTTTCTTCTTTCTTTCATCTCTCTTTCTTTCTTCTTTCTTTCTTATTTCTTTCTTCTTTCTCTCTCTTTCTTCTTTCTTTCTTCTTTCTTTCTTCTTTCTTTCTTCTTTCTTTCTTCTTTCTTTCTTCTTTCTTACTTTCTTCTTTCTTCTTTCTTTCTTACTTATTTCTTCTTTCTTTCTTTCTTCTATCTTACTTCTTTCTTACTTCTTTCTTCTTTCTTTCTTACTTCTTTCTTACTTCTTTCTTACTTCTTTCGTACTTCTTTCTTACTTGTTTCTTACTTCTTTCTTACTTCTTTCTCTACTTCTTTCTTCTTTCTTTCTTACTTCTTTCTTACTTCTTTCTTACTTCTTTCTTTCTTCTTTCCTTCTTGTTTCTTTCTTTCTTCTTTCTTTCTTTTTTTCTACATTCTTTCTTCTTTATTTCTTCTTTCTTCTTTATTCTTTCTTTCTTTCTTCTTTCTTTCTTCGTTCTTTCTTTAATCTTCCTTTCTTTCTTTCTTCTACCTTTCTTCTTTCTTCTATTTTTCTTCTCTCTTTCTTTCTTCTTTCTTTATTCTTTCTTATTTCTTTCTTTCTTCTTTCTTCTTTCTTACTTCTTTCTTACTTCTTTCTTCTTTCTTCTTTCTTTCTTCTTTCTTTCTTCTTTCTTTCTAACTTCTTTCTTACTTCTTTCTTACTTCTTTCTTACTTCTTTCTTACTTCTTTTTTTACTTCTTTCCTTCTTCTTTCTTACTTCTTTCTTTCTTCTTTCTTACTTCTTTCTTAATTCTTTCTTACTTCTTTCTAACTTCTTTCTTACTTCTTTCTTACTTCTTTCTTACTTCTTTCTTACTTCTTTCTTACTTCTTTCTTACTTCTTTCTTACTTCTTTCTTACTTCTAACTTCTTTCTTTCTTCTTTCTTTCTTCTTCCTTTCTTCTTTGTTTCTTACTTCTTTCTTACTTCTTTCTTACTTCTTTCTTACTTCTTTCTTACTTCTTTCTTACTTCTTTCTTTTTTTCTTTCTTACTTCTCTCTTTCTTTCTTCTTTCTTTCTTCTTTATTTCTTCTTTCTTACTTCTTTCTTTCTTCTTTCTTTCCTCTTTCTTTCTTTCTTCTTTCTTTCTTCTTTCTTTTTCTTTCTTTCTTCATTCTTTCTTTCTTTCTACTTTCTTTCTTCTTTCTTTCTTCTCTCTTTCTTTCTTCTTTCTTTATTCTTTCTTTCTTCTTTCTTTCTTCTTTCTTTCTTCTGTTTTTCTTTCTTCTTTCTTTCTTCTTTCTTTCTTCTTTCTTTCTTCTTTCTTTCTTCTTTCTTCTTTCTTTCTTACGTCTTTCTTCTTCCTTTCTTTCTTCTTTCTTCTTTCTTACTTCTTTCTTATGTCTTTCTTTCTTCTTTCTTTCTTACTTCTTTCTTCTTTCTTTCTTACTTCTTTCTTACTTCTTTCTTACTTCTTTCTTACTTCTTTCTTACTTCTTTCGTACTTCTTTCTCACTTCTTTCTTACTTCTTTCTTCTTTCTTTCTTACTTCTTTCTTACTTCTTTCTTTCTTCTTTCTTACTTCTTTCTTACTTCTTTCTTACTTCTTTCTTTCTTCTTTCTTTCTTCTTTCTCATTCCTTTCTTACTCCTTTCTTCTTTCTTTCTTACTTATTTCTTACTTCTTTCTTACTTCTTTCTTCTTTCTTTCTTACTTCTTTCTTACTTCTTTCTTACTTCTTTCTTCATTCCTCCTTACTTCTTACTTCTTTCTTTCTTACTTCTCTTTAATTCTTTCTAACTTCTTTCTTACTTCTTTCTTACTTCTTTCTTACTTCTTTCTTACTTCTTTCTAACTTCTTTCTTTCTTCTTTCTTTCTTCTTCCTTTCTTCTTTGTTTCTTACTTCTTTCTTCTTTCTTTCTTACTTCTTTCTTACTTCTTTCTTACTTCTTTCTTCCTTCTTTCTTACTTCTTTCTTTCTTCTTTCTTACTTCTTTCTTCATTCCTTCTTACTTCTTTCTTACTTCTTTCTTACTTCTTTCTTTCTTCTTTCTTTCTTCTTTCTTCTTTCTTTCTTACTTCTTTCTTACTTCTTTCTTACTTCTTTCTTTCTTCTTTCTTACTTCTTTCATAGTTCTTTTTTACTTCTTTCTTACTTCTTTCTTCTTTCTTTCTTACTTCTTTCTTACTTCTTTCTTACTTCTTTCTAACTTCTTTTTTCCTCTTTCTTACTTCTTTCTTACTTCTTTCTTACTTCTTTCTTACTTCTTCTTTCTTTCTTACTTCATTCTTACTTCTTTCTTACTTCTTTCTTACTTCTTTCTTCTTTCTTACTTCTTTCTTTCTTCTTTCTTACTTCTTTCTTACTTCTTTCTTCTTTCTTTCTTACTTCTTTCTTACTTCTTTCTTTCTTAATTCTTTCTTAGTTCTTTCGTACTTCTTTGTTACTTCTTTCTTACTTCTTTCTTAATTCTTTATTACTACTTTCTTCATTCCTTCTTACTTCTTTCTTACTTCTTTCTTACTTCTTTCTTTCTTCTTTCTTCTTTCTTTCTTACTTCTTTCTTACTTCTTTCTTACTTCTTTCTTACTTCTTTCTTTCTTCTTTCTTACTTCTTTCATACTTCTTTCGTACTTCTTTCTTACTTCTTTCTTCTTTCTTTCTTACTTCTCTCTTACTTCTTTCTTACTTCTTTCTTACTTCTTTCTTTCTTCTTTCTTACTTCTTTCTTTCTTCTTTCTTACTTCTTTCTTACTTCTTTCTTCTTTCTTTCTTACTTCTTTCTTACTTCATTCTCACTTCTTTCTTACTTCTTTCTTTCTTCTTTCTTACTTCTTTCTTTCTTCTTTCTTACTTCTTTCTTGCTTCTTTCTTCATTCCTTCTTACTTCTTTCTTACTTCTTTCTTCCTTCTTTCTTACTTCTTTCTTACTTCTTTCTTACTTCTTTCTTATTTCTTCCTTACTTCTTTCTTTCTTCTTTCTTACTTCTTTCATACTTCTTTCTTACTTCTTTCTTACTTCTTTCTTCTTTCTTTCTTACTTCTTTCATACTTCTTTCTTACTTCTTTCTTACTTCTTTCTTCTTTCTTTCTTACTTCTTTCTTACTTCTTTCTTTCTTAATTCTTTCTTACTTCTTTCGTACTTCTTTCTTCTTTCTTACTTCTTTCTTCTTTCTTTCTTACTTCTTTCTTACTTCTTTCTAACTTCTTTCTTACTTCTTTCTTACTTTTTTCTTACTTCTTTCTTTCTTCTTTCTTACTTCTTTCATACTTCTTTCTTACTTCTTTCTTACTTCTTTCTTCTTTCTTTCTTACTTCTTTCTTACTTCTTTTTTTCTTACTTCTTTCTTACTTCTTTCGTACTTCTTTCTTCTTTCTTACTTCTTTCTTCTTTCTTTCTTACTTCTTTCTTACTTCTTTCTAACTTCTTTCTTACTTCTTTCTTACTTCTTTCTTTCTTCTTTCTTACTTCTTTCTCACTTCTTTCTTCTTTCTTTCTTACTTCTTTCATACTTCTTTCTTGCTTCTTTCTTACTTCTTTCTTCTTTCTTTCTTACTTCTTTCTTACTTCTTTTTTTCTTACTTCTTTCTTACTTCTTTCGTACTTCTTTCTTACTTCTTTCTTACTTCTTACTTCTTTCTTCTTTCTTTCTTACTTCTTTCTTACTTCTTTCTTACTTCTTTCTTACTTCTTTCTTTCTTCTTTCTTACATCTTTCTTTCTTCTTTCTTACTTCTTTCTTACTTCTTTCTTTCTTCTTTCTTACTTCTTTCTTTCTTCTTTCTTACTTCTTTCTTACTTCTTTCTTACTTCTTTCTAACTTCTTTTTTCTACTTTCTTACTTCTTTCTTTCTTCTTTCTTACTTCTTTCTTTCTTCTTTCTTACTTCTTTCTTACTTCTTTCTTACTTCTTTCTTACTTCTTTCTTTCTTCTTTCTTACTTCTTTCTTCATTCTTTCTTACTTCTTTCTTACTTCTTTCTTTCTTCTTTCTTTCTTCTTTCTTCTTTCTTTCTTACTTCTTTCTTACTTCTTTCTTACTTCTTTCTTACTTCTTTCTTTCTTCTTTCTTACTTCTTTCATAGTTCTTTTTTACTTCTTTCTTACTTCTTTCTTCTTTCTTTCTTACTTCTTTCTTACTTCTTTCTTACTTCTTTCTAACTTCTTTTTTCTTCTTTCTTACTTCTTTCTTACTTCTTTCTTACTTTTTTCTTACTTCTTCTTTCTTTCTTACTTCATTCTTACTTCTTTCTTACTTCTTTCTTAATTCTTTATTACTACTTTCTTCATTCCTTCTTACTTCTTTCTTACTTCTTTCTTACTTCTTTCTTACTTCTTTCTTTCTTCTTTCTTCTTTCTTTCTTACTTCTTTCTTACTTCTTTCTTACTTCTTTCTTACTTCTTTCTTTCTCCTTTCTTACTTCTTTCTTCTTTCTTACTTCTTTCTTCTTTCTTTCTTACTTCTTTCTTACTTCTTTCTAACTTCTTTCTTACTTCTTTCTTACTTCTTTCTTTCTTCTTTCTTACTTCTTTCTCACTTCTTTCTTCTTTCTTTCTTACTTCTTTCATACTTCTTTCTTGCTTCTTTCTTACTTCTTTCTTCTTTCTTTCTTACTTCTTTCTTACTTCTTTTTTTCTTACTTCTTTCTTACTTCTTTCGTACTTCTTTCTTACTTCTTTCTTACTTCTTACTTCTTTCTTCTTTCTTTCTTACTTCTTTCTTACTTCTTTCTTACTTCTTTCTTACTTCTTTCTTTCTTCTTTCTTACTTCTTTCTTTCTTCTTTCTTACTTCTTTCTTACTTCTTTCTTTCTTCTTTCTTACTTCTTTCTTTCTTCTTTCTTACTTCTTTCTTACTTCTTTCTTACTTCTTTCTTACTTCTTTCTTTCTTCTTTCTTACTTCTTTCTTCATTCTTTCTTACTTCTTTCTTACTTCTTTCTTTCTTCTTTCTTTCTTCTTTCTTCTTTCTTTCTTACTTCTTTCTTACTTCTTTCTTACTTCTTTCTTACTTCTTTCTTTCTTCTTTCTTACTTCTTTCATAGTTCTTTTTTACTTCTTTCTTACTTCTTTCTTCTTTCTTTCTTACTTCTTTCTTACTTCTTTCTTACTTCTTTCTTTTTTTTCTTCTTTCTTACTTCTTTCTTACTTCTTTCTTACTTTTTTCTTACTTCTTCTTTCTTTCTTACTTCATTCTTACTTCTTTCTTACTTCTTTCTTACTTCTTTCTTCTTTCTTCTTTCTTCTTTCTTTCTTCTTTCTTACTTCTTTCTTATTTCTTTCTTACTTCTTTCTCCTTTCTTCTTTCTTTCTTACTTCTTTCTTACGTCTTTCTTACATCTTTCTTCTTTCTTTCTTACTTCTTTCTTACTTCTTTCTTTCTTAATTCTTTCTTACTTCTTTCGTACTTCTTTGTTACTTCTTTCTTACTTCTTTCTTACTTCATTCTTACTTCTTTCTTACTTCTTTCCTTCCTCTTTCTTCTTTCTTTCTTACTTCTTCCTTACTTGTTTCTTACTTCTTTCTTACTTCTTTCTTTCTTCTTTCTTACTTCTTTCATACTTCTTTCGTACTTCTTTCTTACTTCTTTCTTCTTTCTTTCTTACTTCTTTCTTACTTCTTTCTTACTTCTTTCTTACTTCTTTCTTTCTTCTTTCTTACTTCTTTCTTCATTCCTTCTTAATTCTTTATAACTTCTTTCTTACTTCTTTCTTACTTCTTTCCTACTTCTTTCTTTCTTCTTTCCTCTTTCTTTCTTATTTCTTTCTTACTTCTTTCTTACTTCTTTCTTACTTCTTTCTTTCTTCTTTCTTACTTCTTTCATACTTCTTTCTTACTTCTTTCTTTCTTCTTTCTTACTTCTTTCTTTCTTCTTACTTCTTTCTTACTTCTTTCTTACTTCTTTCTTACTTCTTTCTTTCTTCTTTCTTACTTCTTTCTTTCTTCTTTCTTACTTCTTTCTTACTTCTTTCTTCTTTCTTTCTTACTTCTTTCTTACTTCATTCTCACTTCTTTCTTACTTCTTTCTTTCTTCTTTCTTACTTCTTTCTTTCTTCTTTCTTACTTCTTTCTTGCTTCTTTCTTCATTCCTTCTTACTTCTTTCTTACTTCTTTCTTCCTTCTTTCTTACTTCTTTCTTACTTCTTTCTTACTTCTTTCTTATTTCTTCCTTACTTCTTTCTTTCTTCTTTCTTACTTCTTTCATACTTCTTTCTTACTTCTTTCTTACTTCTTTCTTCTTTCTTTCTTACTTCTTTCATACTTCTTTCTTACTTCTTTCTTACTTCTTTCTTCTTTCTTTCTTACTTCTTTCTTACTTCTTTCTTTCTTAATTCTTTCTTACTTCTTTCGTACTTCTTTCTTCTTTCTTACTTCTTTCTTCTTTCTTTCTTACTTCTTTCTTACTTCTTTCTAACTTCTTTCTTACTTCTTTCTTACTTTTTTCTTACTTCTTTCTTTCTTCTTTCTTACTTCTTTCATACTTCTTTCTTACTTCTTTCTTACTTCTTTCTTCTTTCTTTCTTACTTCTTTCTTACTTCTTTTTTTCTTACTTCTTTCTTACTTCTTTCGTACTTCTTTCTTCTTTCTTACTTCTTTCTTCTTTCTTTCTTACTTCTTTCTTACTTCTTTCTAACTTCTTTCTTACTTCTTTCTTACTTCTTTCTTTCTTCTTTCTTACTTCTTTCTCACTTCTTTCTTCTTTCTTTCTTACTTCTTTCATACTTCTTTCTTGCTTCTTTCTTACTTCTTTCTTCTTTCTTTCTTACTTCTTTCTTACTTCTTTTTTTCTTACTTCTTTCTTACTTCTTTCGTACTTCTTTCTTACTTCTTTCTTACTTCTTACTTCTTTCTTCTTTCTTTCTTACTTCTTTCTTACTTCTTTCTTACTTCTTTCTTACTTCTTTCTTTCTTCTTTCTTACATCTTTCTTTCTTCTTTCTTACTTCTTTCTTACTTCTTTCTTTCTTCTTTCTTACTTCTTTCTTTCTTCTTTCTTACTTCTTTCTTACTTCTTTCTTACTTCTTTCTAACTTCTTTTTTCTACTTTCTTACTTCTTTCTTTCTTCTTTCTTACTTCTTTCTTTCTTCTTTCTTACTTCTTTCTTACTTCTTTCTTACTTCTTTCTTACTTCTTTCTTTCTTCTTTCTTACTTCTTTCTTCATTCTTTCTTACTTCTTTCTTACTTCTTTCTTTCTTCTTTCTTTCTTCTTTCTTCTTTCTTTCTTACTTCTTTCTTACTTCTTTCTTACTTCTTTCTTACTTCTTTCTTTCTTCTTTCTTACTTCTTTCATAGTTCTTTTTTACTTCTTTCTTACTTCTTTCTTCTTTCTTTCTTACTTCTTTCTTACTTCTTTCTTACTTCTTTCTAACTTCTTTTTTCTTCTTTCTTACTTCTTTCTTACTTCTTTCTTACTTTTTTCTTACTTCTTCTTTCTTTCTTACTTCATTCTTACTTCTTTCTTACTTCTTTCTTAATTCTTTATTACTACTTTCTTCATTCCTTCTTACTTCTTTCTTACTTCTTTCTTACTTCTTTCTTACTTCTTTCTTTCTTCTTTCTTCTTTCTTTCTTACTTCTTTCTTACTTCTTTCTTACTTCTTTCTTACTTCTTTCTTTCTCCTTTCTTACTTCTTTCTTCTTTCTTACTTCTTTCTTCTTTCTTTCTTACTTCTTTCTTACTTCTTTCTAACTTCTTTCTTACTTCTTTCTTACTTCTTTCTTTCTTCTTTCTTACTTCTTTCTCACTTCTTTCTTCTTTCTTTCTTACTTCTTTCATACTTCTTTCTTGCTTCTTTCTTACTTCTTTCTTCTTTCTTTCTTACTTCTTTCTTACTTCTTTTTTTCTTACTTCTTTCTTACTTCTTTCGTACTTCTTTCTTACTTCTTTCTTACTTCTTACTTCTTTCTTCTTTCTTTCTTACTTCTTTCTTACTTCTTTCTTACTTCTTTCTTACTTCTTTCTTTCTTCTTTCTTACTTCTTTCTTTCTTCTTTCTTACTTCTTTCTTACTTCTTTCTTTCTTCTTTCTTACTTCTTTCTTTCTTCTTTCTTACTTCTTTCTTACTTCTTTCTTACTTCTTTCTTACTTCTTTCTTTCTTCTTTCTTACTTCTTTCTTCATTCTTTCTTACTTCTTTCTTACTTCTTTCTTTCTTCTTTCTTTCTTCTTTCTTCTTTCTTTCTTACTTCTTTCTTACTTCTTTCTTACTTCTTTCTTACTTCTTTCTTTCTTCTTTCTTACTTCTTTCATAGTTCTTTTTTACTTCTTTCTTACTTCTTTCTTCTTTCTTTCTTACTTCTTTCTTACTTCTTTCTTACTTCTTTCTAACTTTTTTTCTTCTTTCTTACTTCTTTCTTACTTCTTTCTTACTTTTTTCTTACTTCTTCTTTCTTTCTTACTTCATTCTTACTTCTTTCTTACTTCTTTCTTACTTCTTTCTTCTTTCTTCTTTCTTCTTTCTTTCTTCTTTCTTACTTCTTTCTTATTTCTTTCTTACTTCTTTCTCCTTTCTTCTTTCTTTCTTACTTCTTTCTTACGTCTTTCTTACATCTTTCTTCTTTCTTTCTTACTTCTTTCTTACTTCTTTCTTTCTTAATTCTTTCTTACTTCTTTCGTACTTCTTTGTTACTTCTTTCTTACTTCTTTCTTACTTCATTCTTACTTCTTTCTTACTTCTTTCCTTCCTCTTTCTTCTTTCTTTCTTACTTCTTCCTTACTTGTTTCTTACTTCTTTCTTACTTCTTTCTTTCTTCTTTCTTACTTCTTTCATACTTCTTTCGTACTTCTTTCTTACTTCTTTCTTCTTTCTTTCTTACTTCTTTCTTACTTCTTTCTTACTTCTTTCTTACTTCTTTCTTTCTTCTTTCTTACTTCTTTCTTCATTCCTTCTTAATTCTTTATAACTTCTTTCTTACTTCTTTCTTACTTCTTTCCTACTTCTTTCTTTCTTCTTTCCTCTTTCTTTCTTATTTCTTTCTTACTTCTTTCTTACTTCTTTCTTACTTCTTTCTTTCTTCTTTCTTACTTCTTTCATACTTCTTTCTTACTTCTTTCTTTCTTCTTTCTTACTTCTTTCTTTCTTCTTACTTCTTTCTTACTTCTTTCTTACTTCTTTCTTACTTCTTTCTTTCTTCTTTCTTACTTCTTTCTTTCTTCTTTCTTACTTCTTTCTTACTTCTTTCTTCTTTCTTTCTTACTTCTTTCTTACTTCATTCTCACTTCTTTCTTACTTCTTTCTTTCTTCTTTCTTACTTCTTTCTTTCTTCTTTCTTACTTCTTTCTTGCTTCTTTCTTCATTCCTTCTTACTTCTTTCTTACTTCTTTCTTCCTTCTTTCTTACTTCTTTCTTACTTCTTTCTTACTTCTTTCTTATTTCTTCCTTACTTCTTTCTTTCTTCTTTCTTACTTCTTTCATACTTCTTTCTTACTTCTTTCTTACTTCTTTCTTCTTTCTTTCTTACTTCTTTCATACTTCTTTCTTACTTCTTTCTTACTTCTTTCTTCTTTCTTTCTTACTTCTTTCTTACTTCTTTCTTTCTTAATTCTTTCTTACTTCTTTCGTACTTCTTTCTTCTTTCTTACTTCTTTCTTCTTTCTTTCTTACTTCTTTCTTACTTCTTTCTAACTTCTTTCTTACTTCTTTCTTACTTTTTTCTTACTTCTTTCTTTCTTCTTTCTTACTTCTTTCATACTTCTTTCTTACTTCTTTCTTACTTCTTTCTTCTTTCTTTCTTACTTCTTTCTTACTTCTTTTTTTCTTACTTCTTTCTTACTTCTTTCGTACTTCTTTCTTCTTTCTTACTTCTTTCTTCTTTCTTTCTTACTTCTTTCTTACTTCTTTCTAACTTCTTTCTTACTTCTTTCTTACTTCTTTCTTTCTTCTTTCTTACTTCTTTCTCACTTCTTTCTTCTTTCTTTCTTACTTCTTTCATACTTCTTTCTTGCTTCTTTCTTACTTCTTTCTTCTTTCTTTCTTACTTCTTTCTTACTTCTTTTTTTCTTACTTCTTTCTTACTTCTTTCGTACTTCTTTCTTACTTCTTTCTTACTTCTTACTTCTTTCTTCTTTCTTTCTTACTTCTTTCTTACTTCTTTCTTACTTCTTTCTTACTTCTTTCTTTCTTCTTTCTTACTTCTTTCTTTCTTCTTTCTTACTTCTTTCTTACTTCTTTCTTTCTTCTTTCTTACTTCTTTCTTTCTTCTTTCTTACTTCTTTCTTACTTCTTTCTTACTTCTTTCTAACTTCTTTTTTCTACTTTCTTACTTCTTTCTTTCTTCTTTCTTACTTCTTTCTTTCTTCTTTCTTACTTCTTTCTTACTTCTTTCTTACTTCTTTCTTACTTCTTTCTTTCTTCTTTCTTACTTCTTTCTTCATTCTTTCTTACTTCTTTCTTACTTCTTTCTTTCTTCTTTCTTTCTTCTTTCTTCTTTCTTTCTTACTTCTTTCTTACTTCTTTCTTACTTCTTTCTTACTTCTTTCTTTCTTCTTTCTTACTTCTTTCATAGTTCTTTTTTACTTCTTTCTTACTTCTTTCTTCTTTCTTTCTTACTTCTTTCTTACTTCTTTCTTACTTCTTTCTAACTTCTTTTTTCTTCTTTCTTACTTCTTTCTTACTTCTTTCTTACTTTTTTCTTACTTCTTCTTTCTTTCTTACTTCATTCTTACTTCTTTCTTACTTCTTTCTTAATTCTTTATTACTACTTTCTTCATTCCTTCTTACTTCTTTCTTACTTCTTTCTTACTTCTTTCTTACTTCTTTCTTTCTTCTTTCTTCTTTCTTTCTTACTTCTTTCTTACTTCTTTCTTACTTCTTTCTTACTTCTTTCTTTCTCCTTTCTTACTTCTTTCTTCTTTCTTACTTCTTTCTTCTTTCTTTCTTACTTCTTTCTTACTTCTTTCTAACTTCTTTCTTACTTCTTTCTTACTTCTTTCTTTCTTCTTTCTTACTTCTTTCTCACTTCTTTCTTCTTTCTTTCTTACTTCTTTCATACTTCTTTCTTGCTTCTTTCTTACTTCTTTCTTCTTTCTTTCTTACTTCTTTCTTACTTCTTTTTTTCTTACTTCTTTCTTACTTCTTTCGTACTTCTTTCTTACTTCTTTCTTACTTCTTACTTCTTTCTTCTTTCTTTCTTACTTCTTTCTTACTTCTTTCTTACTTCTTTCTTACTTCTTTCTTTCTTCTTTCTTACTTCTTTCTTTCTTCTTTCTTACTTCTTTCTTACTTCTTTCTTTCTTCTTTCTTACTTATTTCTTTCTTCTTTCTTACTTCTTTCTTACTTCTTTCTTACTTCTTTCTAACTTCTTTTTTCTACTTTCTTACTTCTTTCTTTCTTCTTTCTTACTTCTTTCTTTCTTCTTTCTTACTTCTTTCTTACTTCTTTCTTACTTCTTTCTTACTTCTTTCTTTCTTCTTTCTTACTTCTTTCTTCATTCTTTCTTACTTCTTTCTTACTTCTTTCTTTCTTCTTTCTTTCTTCTTTCTTCTTTCTTTCTTACTTCTTTCTTACTTCTTTCTTACTTCTTTCTTACTTCTTTCTTTCTTCTTTCTTACTTCTTTCATAGTTCTTTTTTACTTCTTTCTTACTTCTTTCTTCTTTCTTTCTTACTTCTTTCTTACTTCTTTCTTACTTCTTTCTAACTTCTTTTTTCTTCTTTCTTACTTCTTTCTTACTTCTTTCTTACTTTTTTCTTACTTCTTCTTTCTTTCTTACTTCATTCTTACTTCTTTCTTACTTCTTTCTTACTTCTTTCTTCTTTCTTCTTTCTTCTTTCTTTCTTCTTTCTTACTTCTTTCTTATTTCTTTCTTACTTCTTTCTCCTTTCTTTTTTCTTTCGTACTTCTTTCTTACGTCTTTCTTACATCTTTCTTCTTTCTTTCTTACTTCTTTCTTACTTCTTTCTTTCTTAATTCTTTCTTACTTCTTTCGTACTTCTTTGTTACTTCTTTCTTACTTCTTTCTTACTTCATTCTTACTTCTTTCTTACTTCTTTCTTTCCTCTTTCTTCTTTCTTTCTTACTTCTTCCTTACTTCTTTCTTACTTCTTTCTTACTTCTTTCTTTCTTCTTTCTTACTTCTTTCATACTTCTTTCGTACTTCTTTCTTACTTCTTTCTTCTTTCTTTCTTACTTCTTTCTTACTTCTTTCTTACTTCTTTCTTACTTCTTTCTTTCTTCTTTCTTACTTCTTTCTTCATTCCTTCTTAATTCTTTATAACTTCTTTCTTACTTCTTTCTTACTTCTTTCCTACTTCTTTCTTTCTTCTTTCCTCTTTCTTTCTTATTTCTTTCTTACTTCTTTCTTACTTCTTTCTTACTTCTTTCTTTCTTCTTTCTTACTTCTTTCATACTTCTTTCTTACTTCTTTCTTTCTTCTTTCTTACTTCTTTCTTTCTTCTTACTTCTTTCTTACTTCTTTCATTCTTCTTTCTTTCTTACTTCTTTCTTTCTTCTTTCATACTTCTTTCTTTCTTCTTTCTTACTTCTTTCTTACTTCTTTCTTCTTTCTTTCTTCTTTCTTACTTCTTTCTTACTTCTTTCTTTCTTCTTTCTTACTTCTTTCTTGCTTCTTTCTTCATTCCTTCTTACTTCATTCTTACTTCTTTCTTACTTCTCTCTTACTTCTTTCATACTTCTTTCTTACTTCTTTCTTACTTCTTTCTTCTTTCTTACTCCTTTCTTACTTCTTTCTTACTTCTTTCTTACTTCTTTCTTACTTCTTTCTTACTTATTTCTTACTTCTTTCTTCTTTCTTTCTTACTTCTTTCTTACTTCTTTCTTACTTCTTTCTTCTTTCTTTCTTAATTCTTTCTTACTTCTTTCTTACTTCTTTCTTACTTCTTTGTTACTTCTTTCTTTCTTCTTTGTTACTTCTTTCTTTCTTCTTTCTTACTTCTTTCTTACTTCTTTCTTCTTTCTTTCTTACTTCTTTCTTCTTTCTTTCTTCCTTCTTTCTTACTTCTTTCTCACTTCTTTCTTACTTCTTTCTTACTTCTTTCTTACTTCTTTCTTACTTTTTTCTTACTTCTTTCTTACTTCTTTCTTTCTTCTTTCTTACTTCTTTCTTTCTTCTCTCTTACTTCTTTCTTTCTTCTTTCTTACTTCTTTCTTGCTTCTTTCTTACTTCTTTCTTACTTCTTTCTTACTTCTTTCTTACTTCTTTCTTACTTCTTTCTTACTTCTTTCTTACTTATTTCTTACTTCTTTCTTCTTTCTTTCTTACTTCTTTCTTACTTCTTTCTTACTTCTTTCTTCTTTCTTTCTTACTTCTTTCTTACTTCTTTCTTACTTCTTTCTTACTTCTTTCTTACTTCTTTCTTACTTCTTTCTTACTTTTTTCTTACTTCTTTCTTACTTCTCTCTTACTTCTTTTTTTCTTCTTTCTTCTTTCTTTCTTTCTTCTTTCTTTCTTCTTTCTTACTTCTTTCTTACTTCTTTCTTACTTCTTTCTAATTTCTTTTTTCCACTTTCTTACTTTTTTCTTACTTCTTTCTTACTTCTTTCTTTCTTACTTCTTTCTTACTTCTTTCTTTCCTCTTTCTTTCTTCTTTCTTTCTTCTTTCTTACTTCTTTCTTACTTCTTTATTACTTCTTTCTTACTTCTTTCTTCTTTCTTTCTTACTTCTTTCTTACTTCTTTCTCACTTCTTTCTTCTTTCTTTCTTTCTTCTTTCTTCTTTCTTTCTTACTTCTTTCTTACTTCTTTCTTACTTCTTTCTTCTTTCTTTCTTACTTCTCTCTTACTTCTTTCTTAGTTCTTTCTTACTTCTTTCTTTCTTCTTTCTTACTTCTTTCTTTCTTCTTTCTTACTTCTTTCTTACTTCTTTCTTCTTTCTTTCTTACTTCTCTCTTACTTCTTTCTTACTTCTTTCTTACTTTTCTCTTACTTCTTTCTTACTTCTTTCTTACATCTTTCTTTCTTCTTTCTTACTTCTTTCTTTCTTCTTTCTTACTTCTTTCTTACTTTTTTCTTTCTTCTTTCTTACTTCTTTCTTTCTTCTTTCTTTCTTACTTCTTTCTTACGTCTTTCTTACTTCTTTCTTACTTCTTTCTTACTTATTTCTTACTTCTTTCTTCTTTCTTTCTTACTTCTTTCTTACTTCTTTCTTACTTCTTTCTTCTTTCTTTCTTACTTCTTTCTTACTTCTTTCTTACTTCTTTCTTACTTCTTTCTTTCTTCTTTGTTACTTCTTTCTTTCTTCTTTCTTACTTCTTTCTTACTTCTTTCTTCTTTCTTTCTTACTTCTTTCTTCTTTCTTTCTTCCTTCTTTCTTACTTCTTTCTCACTTCTTTCTTACTTCTTTCTTACTTCTTTCTTACTTCTTTCTTACTTCTTTCTTACTTCTTTCTTTCTTCTTTCTTACTTCTTTCTTTCTTCTTTCTTACTTCTTTCTTTCTTCTTTCTTCTTTCTTGCTTCTTTCTTCATTCCTTCTTTCTTCTTTCTTACTTCTTTCTTTCTTCTTTCTTACTTCTTTCTTTCTTCTTTCTTACTTCTTTCTTGCTTCTTTCTTCATTCCTTCTTACTTCTTTCTTCCTTCTTTCTTCCTTCTTTCTTTCTTACTTCTTTCTTACTTCTTTCTTTCCTCTTTCTTACTTCTTTCTTTCTTCTTTCTTACTTCTTTCTTACTTCTTTATTACTTCTTTCTTACTTCTTTCTTCTTTCTTTCTTACTTCTTTCTTACTTCTTTCTTACTTCTTTCTTACTTCTTCCTTACTTCTTTCTTTCTTCTTTCTTCTTTCTTTCTTACTTCTTTCTTACTTCTTTCTTACTTCTTTCTTCTTTCTTTCTTACTTCTCTCTTACTTCTTTCTTAGTTCTTTCTTACTTCTTTCTTTCTTCTTTCTTACTTCTTTCTTTCTTCTTTCTTACTTCTTTCTTACTTCTTTCTTCTTTCTTTCTTACTTCTCTCTTACTTCTTTCTTACTTCTTTCTTACTTCTCTCTTACTTCTTTCTTACTTCTTTCTTACATCTTTCTTTCTTCTTTCCTACTTCTTTCTTTCTTCTTTCTTACTTCTTTCTTACTTTTTTCTTTCTTCTTTCTTACTTCTTTCTTTCTTCTTTCTTTCTTACTTCTTTCTTACGTCTTTCTTACTTCTTTCTTACTTCTTTCTTACTTCTTTCTTCTTTCTTTCTTACTTCTTTCTTACGTCTTTCTTACTTCTTTCTTCTTTCTTTCTTACTTCTTTCTTACGTCTTTCTTTCTTAATTCTTTCTTACTTCTTCGTAGTTCTTTGTTACTTCTTTCTTAATTCTCTCTTACTTCTTTCTTAGTTCTTTCTTACTTCTTTCTTTCTTCTTTCTTACTTCTTTCTTTCTTCTTTCTTACATCTTTCTTACTTCTTTCTTACTTCTTTCTTACTTCTTTCTTCTTTCTTTCTTACTTCTTTATTACTTCTTTCTTACTTCTTTATTACTAATTTCTTCATTCCTTCTTACTTCTTTCTTACTTCTTTCTTACTTCTTTCTTACTTCTTTCTTTCTTCTTTCTTCTTTCTTTCTTACTTCTTCCTTACTTCTTTCTTACTTCTTTCTTACTTCTTTCTTCTTTCTTACTTCTTTCATACTTCTTTCGTACTTCTTTCTTACTTCTTTCTTCTTTCTTTCTTACTTCTTTCATACTTCTTTCTTACTTCTTTCTTACTTCTTTCTTCTTTCTTTCTTACTTCTTTCTTACTTCTTTCTTTCTTAATTCTTTCTTACTTCTTTCGTACTTCTTTCTACTTTCTTACTTCTTTCTTCTTTCTTTCTTACTTCTTTCTTACTTCTTTCTAACTTCTTTCTTACTTCTTTCTTACTTCTTTCTTACTTTTTTCTTTCTTCTTTCTTACTTCTTTCTTTCTTCTTTCTTACTTATTTCTTACTTCTTTCTTTCTTCTTTCTTACTTCTTTCATACTTCTTTCTTACTTCTTTCTTACTTCTTTCTTCTTTCTTTCTTACTTCTTTCATACTTCTTTCTTACTTCTTTCTTACTTCTTTCTTCTTTCTTTCTTACTTCTTTCTTACTTCTTTTTTTCTTACTTCTTTCTTACTTCTTTCGTACTTCTTTCTTCTTTCTTACTTCTTTCTTCTTTCTTTCTTACTTCTTTCTTACTTCTTTCTAACTTCTTTCTTACTTCTTTCTTACTTCTTTCTTTCTTCTTTCCTACTTCTTTCTCACTTCTTTCTTCTTTCTTTCTTACTTCTTTCATACTTCTTTCTTGCTTCTTTCTTACTTCTTTCTTCTTTCTTTCTTACTTCTTTCTTACTTCTTTTTTTCTTACTTCTTTCTTACTTCTTTCGTACTTCTTTCTTACTTCTTTCTTACTTCTTACTTCTTTCTTCTTTCTTTCTTACTTCTTTCTTACTTCTTTCTTACTTCTTTCTTTCTTCTTTCTTACTTCTTTCTTTCTTCTTTCTTACTTCTTTCTTACTTCTTTCTTTCTTCTTTCTTACTTCTTTCTTTCTTCTTTCTTACTTCTTTCTTACTTCTTTCTTACTTCTTTCTAACTTCTTTTTTCTACTTTCTTACTTCTTTCTTTCCTCTTTCTTACTTCTTTCTTTCTTCTTTCTTACTTCTTTCTTACTTCTTTCTTACTTCTTTCTTACTTCTTTCTTTCTTCATTCTTACTTCTTTCTTCATTCTTTCTTACTTTTTTCTTACTTCTTTCTTTCTTCTTTCTTTCTTCTTTCTTCTTTCTTTCTTACTTCTTTCTTACTTCTTTCTTACTTCTTTCTTACTTCTTTCTTACTTCTTTCTAAATTCTTTTTTCTTCTTTCTTACTTCTTTCTTACTTCTTTCTTACTTTTTTCTTACTTCTTTCTTTCTTACTTCATTCTTACTTCTTTCTTACTTCTTTCTTACTTCTTTCTTCTTTCTTCTTTCTTTCTTCTTTCTTACTTCTTTCATAGTTCTTTTTTACTTCTTTCTTACTTCTTTCTTCTTTCTTTCTTACTTCTTTCTTACTTCTTTCTTACTTCTTTCTAACTTCTTTTTTCTTCTTTCTTACTTCTTTCTTACTTCTTTCTTACTTTTTTCTTACTTCTTCTTTCTTTCTTACTTCATTCTTACTTTTTTCTTACTTCTTTCTTACTTCTTTCTTCTTTCTTCTTTCTTTCTTCTTTCTTACTTCTTTCTTACTTCTTTCTTACTTCTTTCTCCTTTCTTCTTTCTTTCTTACTTCTTTCTTACGTCTTTCTTACTTCTTTCTTCTTTCTTTCTTACTTCTTTCTTACTTCTTTCTTTCTTAATTCTTTCTTACTTCTTTCGTACTTTTTTGTTACTTCTTTCTTACTTCTTTCTTCTTTCTTTCTTACTTCTTTATTACTTCTTTCTTACTTCTTTATTACTAATTTCTTCATTCCTTCTTACTTCTTTCTTACTTCTTTCTTACTTCTTTCTTACTTCTTTCTTTCTTCTTTCTTCTTTCTTTCTTATTTCTTCCTTACTTCTTTCTTACTTCTTTCTTACTTCTTTCTTCTTTCTTACTTCTTTCATACTTCTTTCGTACTTCTTTCTTACTTCTTTCTTCTTTCTTTCTTACTTCTTTCATACTTCTTTCTTACTTCTTTCTTACTTCTTTCTTCTTTCTTTCTTACTTCTTTCTTACTTCTTTCTTTCTTAATTCTTTCTTACTTCTTTCGTACTTCTTTCTACTTTCTTACTTCTTTCTTCTTTCTTTCTTACTTCTTTCTTACTTCTTTCTAACTTCTTTCTTACTTCTTTCTTAATTCTTTCTTTCTTCTTTCTTACTTCTTTCATACTTCTTTCTTACTTCTTTCTTACTTCTTTCTTTCTTCTTTCTTACTTCTTTCATACTTCTTTCTTACTTCTTTCTTACTTCTTTCTTCTTTCTTTCTTACTTCTTTCATACTTCTTTCTTACTTCTTTCTTACTTCTTTCTTCTTTCTTTCTTACTTCTTTCTTACTTCTTTTTTTCTTACTTCTTTCTTACTTCTTTCGTACTTCTTTCTTCTTTCTTACTTCTTTCTTCTTTCTTTCTTACTTCTTTCTTACTTCTTTCTAACTTCTTTCTTACTTCTTTCTTACTTCTTTCTTTCTTCTTTCCTACTTCTTTCTCACTTCTTTCTTCTTTCTTTCTTACTTCTTTCATACTTCTTTCTTGCTTCTTTCTTACTTCTTTCTTCTTTCTTTCTTACTTCTTTCTTACTTCTTTTTTTCTTACTTCTTTCTTACTTCTTTCGTACTTCTTTCTTACTTCTTTCTTACTTCTTACTTCTTTCTTCTTTCTTTCTTACTTCTTTCTTACTTCTTTCTTACTTCTTTCTTTCTTCTTTCTTACTTCTTTCTTTCTTCTTTCTTACTTCTTTCTTACTTCTTTCTTTCTTCTTTCTTACTTCTTTCTTTCTTCTTTCTTACTTCTTTCTTACTTCTTTCTTACTTCTTTCTAACTTCTTTTTTCTACTTTCTTACTTCTTTCTTTCCTCTTTCTTACTTCTTTCTTTCTTCTTTCTTACTTCTTTCTTACTTCTTTCTTACTTCTTTCTTACTTCTTTCTTTCTTCTTTCTTACTTCTTTCTTCATTCTTTCTTACTTCTTTCTTACTTCTTTCTTTCTTCTTTCTTTCTTCTTTCTTCTTTCTTTCTTACTTCTTTCTTACTTCTTTCTTACTTCTTTCTTACTTCTTTCTTACTTCTTTCTAAATTCTTTTTTCTTCTTTCTTACTTCTTTCTTACTTCTTTCTTACTTTTTTCTTACTTCTTCTTTCTTTCTTACTTCATTCTTACTTCTTTCTTACTTCTTTCTTACTTTTTTCTTCTTTCTTCTTTCTTTCTTCTTTCTTACTTCTTTCATAGTTCTTTTTTACTTCTTTCTTACTTCTTTCTTCTTTCTTTCTTACTTCTTTCTTACTTCTTTCTAACTTCTTTTTTCTTCTTTCTTACTTCTTTCTTACTTCTTTCTTACTTTTTTCTTACTTCTTCTTTCTTTCTTACTTCATTCTTACTTCTTTCTTACTTCTTTCTTACTTCTTTCTTCTTTCTTCTTTCTTTCTTCTTTCTTACTTCTTTCTTACTTCTTTCTTACTTCTTTCTCCTTTCTTCTTTCTTTCTTACTTCTTTCTTACGTCTTTCTTACTTCTTTCTTCTTTCTTTCTTACTTCTTTCTTACTTCTTTCTTTCTTAATTCTTTCTTACTTCTTTCGTACTTTTTTGTTACTTCTTTCTTACTTCTTTCTTACTTCTTTCTTACTTCTTTCTTACTTCTTTCTTTCTTCTTTCTTCTTTCTTTCTTACTTCTTCCTTACTTCTTTCTTACTTCTTTCTTACTTCTTTATTTCTTCTTTCCTACTTCTTTCATACTTCTTTCGTACTTCTTTCTTACTTCTTTCTTCTTTCATTCTTACTTCTTTCTTACTTCTTTCTTACTTCTTTCTTACTTCTTTCTTTCTTCTTTCTTACTTCTTTCTTCATTCCTTCTTAATTCTTTATAACTTCTTTCTTACTTCTTTCTTACTTCTTTCCTACTTCTTTCTTTCTTCTTTCCTCTTTCTTTCTTATTTCTTTCTTACTTCTTTCTTACTTCTTTCTTACTTCTTTCTTTCTTCTTTCTTACTTCTTTCATACCTCTTTCTTACTTCTTTCTTTCTTCTTTCTTACTTCTTTCTTTCTTCTTACTTCTTTCTTTCTTCTTTCATTCTTCTTTCTTTCTTACTTCTTTCTTTCTTCTTTCATACTTCTTTCTTACTTCTTTCTTACTTATTTCTTACTTCTTTCTTCTTTCTTTCTTACTTCTTTCTTACTTCTTTCTTACTTCTTTCTTCTTTCTTTCTTACTTCTTTCTTACTTCTTTCTTACTTCTTTCTTACTTCTTTCTTACTTCTTTCTTTCTTCTTTGTTACTTCTTTCTTTCTTCTTTCTTACTTCTTTCTTACTTCTTTCTTCTTTCTTTCTTACTTCTTTCTTCTTTCTTTCTTCCTTCTTTCTTACTTCTTTCTCACTTCTTTCTTACTTCTTTCTTACTTCTTTCTTACTTCTTTCTTACTTCTTTCTTACTTCTTTCTTACTTCTTTCTTTCTTCTTTCTTACTTCTTTCTTACTTCTTTCTTACTTCTTTCTTAATTCTTTCTTTCTTCATTCTTACTTCTTTCTTCATTCTTTCTTACTTTTTTCTTACTTCTTTCTTTCTTCTTTCTTTCTTCTTTCTTCTTTCTTTCTTACTTCTTTCTTACTTCTTTCTTACTTCTTTCTTACTTCTTTCTTACTTCTTTCTAAATTCTTTTTTCTTCTTTCTTACTTCTTTCTTACTTCTTTCTTACTTTTTTCTTACTTCTTTCTTTCTTACTTCATTCTTACTTCTTTCTTACTTCTTTCTTACTTCTTTCTTCTTTCTTCTTTCTTTCTTCTTTCTTACTTCTTTCATAGTTCTTTTTTACTTCTTTCTTACTTCTTTCTTCTTTCTTTCTTACTTCTTTCTTACTTCTTTCTTACTTCTTTCTAACTTCTTTTTTCTTCTTTCTTACTTCTTTCTTACTTCTTTCTTACTTTTTTCTTACTTCTTCTTTCTTTCTTACTTCATTCTTACTTTTTTCTTACTTCTTTCTTACTTCTTTCTTCTTTCTTCTTTCTTTCTTCTTTCTTACTTCTTTCTTACTTCTTTCTTACTTCTTTCTCCTTTCTTCTTTCTTTCTTACTTCTTTCTTACGTCTTTCTTACTTCTTTCTTCTTTCTTTCTTACTTCTTTCTTACTTCTTTCTTTCTTAATTCTTTCTTACTTCTTTCGTACTTTTTTGTTACTTCTTTCTTACTTCTTTCTTCTTTCTTTCTTACTTCTTTATTACTTCTTTCTTACTTCTTTATTACTAATTTCTTCATTCCTTCTTACTTCTTTCTTACTTCTTTCTTACTTCTTTCTTACTTCTTTCTTTCTTCTTTCTTCTTTCTTTCTTATTTCTTCCTTACTTCTTTCTTACTTCTTTCTTACTTCTTTCTTCTTTCTTACTTCTTTCATACTTCTTTCGTACTTCTTTCTTACTTCTTTCTTCTTTCTTTCTTACTTCTTTCATACTTCTTTCTTACTTCTTTCTTACTTCTTTCTTCTTTCTTTCTTACTTCTTTCTTACTTCTTTCTTTCTTAATTCTTTCTTACTTCTTTCGTACTTCTTTCTACTTTCTTACTTCTTTCTTCTTTCTTTCTTACTTCTTTCTTACTTCTTTCTAACTTCTTTCTTACTTCTTTCTTACTTCTTTCTTAATTCTTTCTTTCTTCTTTCTTACTTCTTTCATACTTCTTTCTTACTTCTTTCTTACTTCTTTCTTTCTTCTTTCTTACTTCTTTCATACTTCTTTCTTACTTCTTTCTTACTTCTTTCTTCTTTCTTTCTTACTTCTTTCATACTTCTTTCTTACTTCTTTCTTACTTCTTTCTTCTTTCTTTCTTACTTCTTTCTTACTTCTTTTTTTCTTACTTCTTTCTTACTTCTTTCGTACTTCTTTCTTCTTTCTTACTTCTTTCTTCTTTCTTTCTTACTTCTTTCTTACTTCTTTCTAACTTCTTTCTTACTTCTTTCTTACTTCTTTCTTTCTTCTTTCCTACTTCTTTCTCACTTCTTTCTTCTTTCTTTCTTACTTCTTTCATACTTCTTTCTTGCTTCTTTCTTACTTCTTTCTTCTTTCTTTCTTACTTCTTTCTTACTTCTTTTTTTCTTACTTCTTTCTTACTTCTTTCGTACTTCTTTCTTACTTCTTTCTTACTTCTTACTTCTTTCTTCTTTCTTTCTTACTTCTTTCTTACTTCTTTCTTACTTCTTTCTTTCTTCTTTCTTACTTCTTTCTTTCTTCTTTCTTACTTCTTTCTTACTTCTTTCTTTCTTCTTTCTTACTTCTTTCTTTCTTCTTTCTTACTTCTTTCTTACTTCTTTCTTACTTCTTTCTAACTTCTTTTTTCTACTTTCTTACTTCTTTCTTTCCTCTTTCTTACTTCTTTCTTTCTTCTTTCTTACTTCTTTCTTACTTCTTTCTTACTTCTTTCTTACTTCTTTCTTTCTTCTTTCTTACTTCTTTCTTCATTCTTTCTTACTTCTTTCTTACTTCTTTCTTTCTTCTTTCTTTCTTCTTTCTTCTTTCTTTCTTACTTCTTTCTTACTTCTTTCTTACTTCTTTCTTACTTCTTTCTTACTTCTTTCTAAATTCTTTTTTCTTCTTTCTTACTTCTTTCTTACTTCTTTCTTACTTTTTTCTTACTTCTTCTTTCTTTCTTACTTCATTCTTACTTCTTTCTTACTTCTTTCTTACTTCTTTCTTCTTTCTTCTTTCTTTCTTCTTTCTTACTTCTTTCTTACTTCTTTCTTACTTCTTTCTCCTTTCTTCTTTCTTTCTTACTTCTTTCTTACGTCTTTCTTACTTCTTTCTTCTTTCTTTCTTACTTCTTTCTTACTTCTTTCTTTCTTAATTCTTTCTTACTTCTTTCGTACTTTTTTGTTACTTCTTTCTTACTTCTTTCTTACTTCTTTCTTACTTCTTTCTTACTTCTTTCTTTCTTCTTTCTTCTTTCTTTCTTACTTCTTCCTTACTTCTTTCTTACTTCTTTCTTACTTCTTTATTTCTTCTTTCCTACTTCTTTCATACTTCTTTCGTACTTCTTTCTTACTTCTTTCTTCTTTCATTCTTACTTCTTTCTTACTTCTTTCTTACTTCTTTCTTACTTCTTTCTTTCTTCTTTCTTACTTCTTTCTTCATTCCTTCTTAATTCTTTATAACTTCTTTCTTACTTCTTTCTTACTTCTTTCCTACTTCTTTCTTTCTTCTTTCCTCTTTCTTTCTTATTTCTTTCTTACTTCTTTCTTACTTCTTTCTTACTTCTTTCTTTCTTCTTTCTTACTTCTTTCATACCTCTTTCTTACTTCTTTCTTTCTTCTTTCTTACTTCTTTCTTTCTTCTTACTTCTTTCTTTCTTCTTTCATTCTTCTTTCTTTCTTACTTCTTTCTTTCTTCTTTCATACTTCTTTCTTACTTCTTTCTTACTTATTTCTTACTTCTTTCTTCTTTCTTTCTTACTTCTTTCTTACTTCTTTCTTACTTCTTTCTTCTTTCTTTCTTACTTCTTTCTTACTTCTTTCTTACTTCTTTCTTACTTCTTTCTTACTTCTTTCTTTCTTCTTTGTTACTTCTTTCTTTCTTCTTTCTTACTTCTTTCTTACTTCTTTCTTCTTTCTTTCTTACTTCTTTCTTCTTTCTTTCTTCCTTCTTTCTTACTTCTTTCTCACTTCTTTCTTACTTCTTTCTTACTTCTTTCTTACTTCTTTCTTACTTCTTTCTTACTTCTTTCTTACTTCTTTCTTTCTTCTTTCTTACTTCTTTCTTTCTTCTTTCTTACTTCTTTCTTTCTTCTTTCTTACTTCTTTCTTGCTTCTTTCTTCATTCCTTCTTACTTCTTTCTTACTTCTTTCTTCCTTCTTTCTTACTTCTTTCTTACTTCTCTCTTACTTCTTTTTTCTTCTTTCTTCTTTCTTTCTTTCTTCTTTCTTTCTTCTTTCTTACTTCTTCCTTACTTCTTTCTTACTTCTTTCTTTCTTACTTCTTTCTTACTTCTTTCTTTCCTCTTTCTTTCTTCTTTCTTTCTTCTTTCTTACTTCTTTCTTACTTCTTTATTACTTCTTTCTTACTTCTTTCTTCTTTCTTTCCTACTTCTTTCTTACTTCTTTCTTACTTCTTTCTTACTTCTTCCTTACTTCTTTCTTTCTTCTTTCTTCTTTCTTTCTTACTTCTTTCTTACTTCTTTCTTATTTCTTTCTTCTTTCTTTCTTACTTCTCTCTTACTTCTTTCTTAGTTCTTTCTTACTTCTTTCTTTCTTCTTTCTTACTTCTTTCTTTCTTATTTCTTACTTCTTTCTTACTTCTTTCTTCTTTCTTTCTTACTTCTCTCTTACTTCTTTCTTACTTCTTTCTTACTTTTCTCTTACTTCTTTCTTACTTCTTTCTTACATCTTTCTTTCTTCTTTCTTACTTCTTTCTTTCTTCTTTCTTACTTCTTTCTTACTTTTTTCTTCTTTCTTACTTCTTTCTTTCTTCTTTCTTTCTTACTTCTTTCTTACGTCTTTCTCACTTCTTTCTTCTTTCTTACTTATTTCTTACTTCTTTCTTCTTTCTTTCTTACTTCTTTCTTACTTCTTTCTTACTTCTTTCTTCTTTCTTTCTTACTTCTTTCTTACTTCTTTCTTACTTCTTTCTTACTTCTTTCTTACTTCTTTCTTTCTTCTTTGTTACTTCTTTCTTTCTTCTTTCTTACTTCTTTCTTACTTCTTTCTTCTTTCTTTCTTACTTCTTTCTTCTTTCTTTCTTCCTTCTTTCTTACTTCTTTCTCACTTCTTTCTTACTTCTTTCTTACTTCTTTCTTACTTCTTTCTTACTTCTTTCTTACTTCTTTCTTACATCTTTCTTTCTTCTTTCTTACTTCTTTCTTTCTTCTTTCTTACTTCTTTCTTTCTTCTTTCTTCTTTCTTGCTTCTTTCTTCATCCCTTCTTACTTCTTTCTTACTTCTTTCTTACTTCTTTCTTACTTCTTTCTTACTTCTTTCTAATTTCTTTTTTCTACTTTCTTACTTCTTTCTTACTTCTTTCTTACTTCTTTCTTACTTCTTTCTTTCTTACTTCTTTCTTACTTCTTTCTTTCCTCTTTCTTACTTCTTTCTTTCTTCTTTCTTACTTCTTTCTTACTTCTTTATTACTTCTTTCTTACTTCTTTCTTCTTACTTTCTTACTTCTTTCTTACGTCTTTCTTACTTCATTCTTCTTTCTTTCTTACTTCTTTCTTACTTCTTTCTTTCTTAATACTTTCTTACTTCTTTCGTACTTCTTTGTTACTTCTTTCTAACTTCTTTCTTACTTCTTTCTTACTTCTTTCTTTCTTCTTTCTTACTTCTTTCTTTCTTCTTTCTTACATCTTTCTTACATCTTTCTTACTTCTTTCTTACTTCTTTCTTCTTTCTTTCTTACTTCTTTCTTTCTTCTTTATTACTTCTTTATTACTACTTTCTTCATTCCTTCTTACTTCTTTCTTACTTCTTTCTTACTTCTTTCTTACTTCTTTCTTTCTTCTTTCTTCTTTCTTTCTTACTTCTTCCTTACTTCTTTCTTACTTCTTTCTTACTTCTTTCTTCTTTCTTACTTCTTTCATACTTCTTTCGTACTTCTTTGTTACTTCTTTCTTCTTTCTTTCTTACTTCTTTCTTACTTCTTTCTTACTTCTTTCTTTCTTCTTTCTTTCTTCTTTCTTACTTCTTTCTTCATTCCTTCTTAATTCTTTATTACTTCTTTCTTACTTCTTTTTTACTTCTTTCCTACTTCTTTCTTTCTTCTTTCCTCTTTCTTTCTTATTTCTTTCTTACTTCTTTCTTACTTCTTTCTTACTTCTTTCTTTCTTCTTTCTTACTTCTTTCATACTTCTTTCTTACTTCTTTCTTACTTCTTTCTTTCTTCTTTCTTACTTCTTTCTTTCTTTCTTCTTACTTCTTTCTTACTTCTTTCTTACTTCTTTCTTTCTTCTTTCATACTTCTTTCTTCTTTCTTACTTCTTTCTTACTTCTTTCTTCTTTCTTTCTTCTTTCTTACTTCTTTCTTACTTCTTTCTTTCTTCTTTCTTACTTCTTTCTTGCTTCTTTCTTCATTCCTTCTTACTTCATTCTTACTTCTTTCTTACTTCTTTCTTACTTATTTCATACTTCTTTCTTACTTCTTTCTTACTTCTTTCTTCTTTCTCACTCCTTTCTTACTTCTTTCTTACTTCTTTCTTATTTGTTTCTTACTTCTTTCTTACTTCTTTCTTACTTCTTTCTTCTTTCTTTCTTACTTCTTTCTAACTTCTTTCTTACTTCTTTCTTGCTTCTTTCTTCATTCCTTCTTACTTCTTTCTTACTTCTTTCTTCCTTCTTTCTTACTTCTTTCTTACTTGTCTCTTACTTCTGTTTTTCTTCTTTCTTCTTTCTTACTTTCTTCTTTCTTTCTTTTTTCTTACTTCTTTCTTACTTCTTTCTTACTTTTTTCTTACTTCTTTCTAATTTCTTTTTTCTACTTTCTTACTACTTTCTTACTTCTTTCTTACTTCTTTCTTACTTCTTTCTTACTTCTTCCTTACTTATTTCTTTCTTTCTTCTTTCTTACTTCTTTCATACTTCTTTCTTACTTCTTTCTTACTTCTTTCTTCTTTCTTTCTTACTTCTTTCATACTTCTTTCTTTCCTCTTTCTTCTTTCTTTCTTACTTCTTTCTTCTTTCTTTCTTCGTTCTTTCTTACTTCTTTCTCACTTCTTTCTTACTTCTTTCTTACTTCTTTCTTACTTCTTTCTTACTTCTTTCTTACTTCTTTCTTACTTCTTTCTTACTTCTTTCTTACTTCTTTCTTTCTTACTTCTTTCTTACTTCTTTCTTTCCTCTTTCTTACTTCTTTCTTTCTTCTTTCTTACTTCTTTCTTACTTCTTTATTACTTCTTTCTTACTTCTTTCTTCTTTCTTTCTTACTTCTTTCTTACTTCTTTCTTACTTCTTTCTTACTTCTTCCTTACTTCTTTCTTTCTTCTTTCTTCTTTCTTTCTTACTTCTTTCTTACTTCTTTCTTACTTCTTTCTTCTTTCTTTCTTACTTCTCTCTTACTTCTTTCTTAGTTCTTTCTTACTTCTTTCTTTCTTCTTTCTTACTCCTTTCTTTCTTCTTTCTTACTTCTTTCTTACTACTTTCTTCTTTCTTTCTTACTTCTCTCTTACTTCTTTCTTACTTCTTTCTTACTACTCTCTTACTTCTTTCTTAATTCTTTCTTACATCTTTCTTTCTTCTTTCTTACTTCTTTCTTTCTTCTTTCTTACTTCTTTCTTACTTTTTTCTTTCTTCTTTCTTACTTCTTTCATTCTTCTTTCTTTCTTACTTCTTTCTTACGTCTTTCTTACTTCTTTCTTACTTCTTTCTTACTTCTTTCTTCTTTCTTTCTTACTTCTTTCTAACGTCTTTCTTACTTCTTTCTTCTTTCTTTCCTACTTCTTTCTTACTTCTTTCTTTCTTAATTCTTTCTTACTTCTTTCGTACTTCTTTGTTACTTCTTTCTAACTTCTTTCTTACTTCTTTCTTACTTCTTTCTTTCTTCTTTCTTACTTCTTTCTTTCTTCTTTCTTACGTCTTTCTTACTTCTTTCTTACTTCTTTCTTACTTCTTTCTTCTTTCTTTCTTACTTCTTTCTTACTTCTTTATTACTTCTTTATTACTACTTTCTTCATTCCTTCTTACTTCTTTCTTACTTCTTTCTTACTTCTTTCTTACTTCTTTCTTTCTTCTTTCTTCTTTCTTTCTTACTTCTTCCTTACTTCTTTCTTACTTCTTTCTTACTTCTTTCTTCTTTCTTACTTCTTTCATACTTCTTTCGTACTTCTTTCTTACTTCTTTCTTCTTTCTTTCTTACTTCTTTCTTACTTCTTTCTTACTTCTTTCTTTCTTCTTTCTTTCTTCTTTCTTACTTCTTTCTTCATTCCTTCTTAATTCTTTATTACTTCTTTCTTACTTCTTTTTTACTTCTTTCCTACTTCTTTCTTTCTTCTTTCCTCTTTCTTTCTTATTTCTTTCTTACTTCTTTCTTACTTCTTTCTTACTTCTTTCTTTCTTCTTTCTTACTTCTTTCATACTTCTTTCTTACTTCTTTCTTACTTCTTTCTTTCTTCTTTCTTACTTCTTTCTTTCTTTCTTCTTACTTCTTTCTTACTTCTTTCTTACTTCTTTCTTTCTTCTTTCATACTTCTTTCTTCTTTCTTACTTCTTTCTTACTTCTTTCTTCTTTCTTTCTTCTTTCTTACTTCTTTCTTACTTCTTTCTTTCTTCTTTCTTACTTCTTTCTTACTTCTTTCTTCTTTCTTACTCCTTTCTTACTTCTTTCTTACTTCTTTCTTCATTCCTTCTTACTTCATTCTTACTTCTTCTTACTTCTTTCTTACTTATTTCATACTTCTTTCTTACTTCTCTCTTACTTCTTTCTTCTTTCTTACTCCTTTCTTACTTCTTTCTTACTTCTTTCTTATTTCTTTCTTACTTCTTTCTTACTTATTTCTTACTTCTTTCTTCTTTCTTTCTTACTTCGTTCTAACTTCTTTCTTACTTCTTTCTTCATTCTTTCTTACTTCTTTCTTACTTCTTTCTTACTTCTTTCTTACTTCTTTCTTACTTCTTTCTTTCTTCTTTCTTACTTCTTTCTTTCTTCTTTCTTACTTCTTTCTTACTTCTTTCTTCTTTCTTTCTTACTTATTTCTTCTTTCTTTCTTCCTTCTTTCTTACTTCTTTCTCACTTCTTTCTTACTTCTTTCTTACTTCTTTCTTCTTTCTTTCTTACTTCTTTCTTACTTCTTTCTTACTTCTTTCTTTCTTCTTTCTTACTTCTTTCTTTCTTCTTTCTTACTTCTTTCTTTCTTCTTTCTTCTTTCTTGCTTCTTTCTTCATTCCTTCTTACTTCTTTCTTACTTCTTTCTTCCTTCTTTCTTACTTCTTTCTTACTTCTCTCTTACTTCTTTTTTTCTTCTTTCTTCTTTCTTTCTTTCTTCTTTCTTTCTTCTTTCTTCTTTCTTACTTCTTTCTTACTTCTTTCTAATTTCTTTTTTCTACTTTCTTACTTCCTTCTTACTTCTTTCTTTCCTCTTTCTTACTTCTTTCTTTCTTCTTTCTTACTTCTTTCTTACTTCTTTATTACTTCTTTCTTATTTCTTTCTTCTTTCTTTCTTACTTCTTTCTTACTTCTTTCTTACTTCTTTCTTACTTCTTCCTTACTTCTTTCTTTCTTCTTTCTTCTTTCTTTCTTACTTCTTTCTTACTTCTTTCTTACTTCTTTCTTCTTTCTTTCTTACTTCTCTCTTACTTCTTTCTTACTTCTTTCTTACTACTCTCTTACTTCTTTCTTACTTCTTTCTTACATCTTTCTTTCTTCTTTCTTACTTCTTTCTTTCTTCTTTCTTACTTCTTTCTTACTTTTTTCTTTCTTCTTTCTTACTTCTTTCATTCTTCTTTCTTTCTTACTTCTTTCTTACGTCTTTCTTACTTCTTTCTTACTTCTTTCTTACTTCTTTCTTTCTTCTTTCTTACTTCTTTCTTTCTTCTTTCTTACTTCTTTCTTACTTCTTTCTTCTTTCTTTCTTACTTATTTCTTCTTTCTTTCTTCCTTCTTTCTTACTTCTTTCTCACTTCTTTCTTACTTCTTTCTTACTTCTTTCTTCTTTCTTTCTTACTTCTTTCATACTTCTTTCTTACTTCTTTCTTCTTTCTTTCTTACTTCTTTCTTCTTTCTTTCTTCCTTCTTTCTTACTTCTTTCTCACTTCTTTCTTACTTCTTTCTTACTTCTTTCTTACTTCTTTCTTACTTCTTTCTTACTTCTTTCTTACTTCTTTCTTTCTTCTTTCTTACTTCTTTCTTTCTTCTTTCTTACTTCTTTCTTTCTTCTTTCTTCTTTCTTGCTTCTTTCTTCATTCCTTCTTACTTCTTTCTTACTTCTTTCTTCCTTCTTTCTTACTTCTTTCTTACTTCTCTCTTACTTCTTTTTTTCTTCTTTCTTCTTTCTTTCTTTCTTCTTTCTTTCTTCTTTCTTACTTCTTTCTTACTTCTTTCTTACTTCTTTCTAATTTCTTTTTTCTACTTTCTTACTTCTTTCTTACTTCTTTCTTACTTCTTTCTTACTTCTTTCTTTCTTACTTCTTTCTTACTTCTTTCTTTCCTCTTTCTTACTTCTTTCTTTCTTCTTTCTTACTTCTTTCTTACTTCTTTCTTACTTCTTTCTTACTTCTTTCTTCTTTCTTTCTTACTTCTTTCTTACTTCTTTCTTACTTCTTTCTTACTTCTTCCTTACTTCTTTCTTTCTTCTTTCTTCTTTCTTTCTTACTTCTTTCTTACTTCTTTCTTACTTCTTTCTTCTTTCTTTCTTACTTCTCTCTTACTTCTTTCTTACTTCTTTCTTACTACTCTCTTACTTCTTTCTTACTTCTTTCTTACATCTTTCTTTCTTCTTTCTTACTTCTTTCTTTCTTCTTTCTTACTTCTTTCTTACTTTTTTCTTTCTTCTTTCTTTCTTCTTTCTTTCTTCCTTCTTTCTTACTTCTTTCTCACTTCTTTCTTACTTCTTTCTTACTTCTTTCTTACTTCTTTCTTACTTCTTTCTTACTTCTTTCTTACTTCTTTCTTACTTCTTTCTTTCTTACTTCTTTCTTACTTCTTTCTTTCCTCTTTCTTACTTCTTTCTTTCTTCTTTCTTACTTCTTTCTTACTTCTTTATTACTTCTTTCTTACTTCTTTCTTCTTTCTTTCTTAATTCTTTCTTACTTCTTTCTTACTTCTTTCTTACTTCTTCCTTACTTCTTTCTTTCTTCTTTCTTCTTTCTTTCTTACTTCTTTCTTACTTCTTTCTTACTTCTTTCTTCTTTCTTTCTTACTTCTCTCTTACTTCTTTCTTAGTTCTTTCTTACTTCTTTCTTTCTTCTTTCTTACTCCTTTCTTTCTTCTTTCTTACTTCTTTCTTACTTCTTTCTTCTTTCTTTCTTACTTCTCTCTTACTTCTTTCTTACTTCTTTCTTACTACTCTCTTACTTCTTTCTTACTTCTTTCTTACATCTTTCTTTCTTCTTTCTTACTTCTTTCTTTCTTCTTTCTTACTTCTTTCTTACTTTTTTCTTTCTTCTTTCTTACTTCTTTCATTCTTCTTTCTTTCTTACTTCTTTCTTACGTCTTTCTTACTTCTTTCTTACTTCTTTCTTACTTCTTTCTTCTTTCTTTCTTACTTCTTTCTTACGTCTTTCTTACTTCTTTCTTCTTTCTTTCTTACTTCTTTCTTACTTCTTTCTTTCTTAATTCTTTCTTACTTCTTTCGTACTTCTTTGTTACTTCTTTCTAACTTCTTTCTTACTTCTTTCTTACTTCTTTCTTTCTTCTTTCTTACTTCTTTCTTTCTTCTTTCTTACATCTTTCTTACTTCTTTCTTACTTCTTTCTTACTTCTTTATTCTTTCTTTCTTACTTCTTTCTTACTTCTTTATTAATTCTTTATTACTACTTTCTTCATTCCTTCTTACTTTTTTCTTACTTCTTTCTTACTTCTTTCTTACTTCTTTCTTTCTTCTTTCTTCTTTCTTTCTTACTTCTTCCTTACTTCTTTCTTACTTCTTTCTTACTTCTTTCTTCTTTCTTACTTCTTTCATACTTCTTTCGTACTTCTTTCTTACTTCTTTCTTCTTTCTTTCTTACTTCTTTCTTACTTCTTTCTTACTTCTTTCTTTCTTCTTTCTTTCTTCTTTCTTACTTCTTTCTTCATTCCTTCTTAATTCTTTATTACTTCTTTCTTACTTCTTTTTTACTTCTTTCCTACTTCTTTCTTTCTTCTTTCCTCTTTCTTTCTTATTTCTTTCTTACTTCTTTCTTACTTCTTTCTTACTTCTTTCTTTCTTCTTTCTTACTTCTTTCATACTTCTTTCTTACTTCTTTCTTACTTCTTTCTTTCTTCTTTCTTACTTATTTCTTTCTTTCTTCTTACTTCTTTCTTACTTCTTTCTTACTTCTTTCTTTCTTCTTTCATACTTCTTTCTTCTTTCTTACTTCTTTCTTACTTCTTTCTTCTTTCTTTCTTCTTTCTTACTTCTTTCTTACTTCTTTCTTTCTTCTTTCTTACTTCTTTCTTGCTTCTTTCTTCATTCCTTCTTACTTCATTCTTACTTCTTTCTTACTTCTTTCTTACTTATTTCATACTTCTTTCTTGCTTCTTTCTTCATTCCTTCTTACTTCATTCTTACTTCTTTCTTACTTCTTTCTTACTTATTTCATACTTCTTTCTTACTTCTTTCTTACTTCTTTCTTCTTTCTTACTCCTTTCTTACTTCTTTCTTACTTCTTTCTTATTTCTTTCTTACTTCTTTCTTACTTATTTCTTACTTCTTTCTTCTTTCTTTCTTACTTCGTTCTAACTTCTTTCTTACTTCTTTCTTCATTCTTTCTTACTTCTTTCTTACTTCTTTCTTACTTCTTTCTTGCTTCTTTCTTACTTCTTTCTTTCTTCTTTCTTACTTCTTTCTTTCTTCTTTCTTACTTCTTTCTTACTTCTTTCTTCTTTCTTTCTTACTTATTTCTTCTTTCTTTCTTCCTTCTTTCTTACTTCTTTCTCACTTCTTTCTTACTTCTTTCTTACTTCTTTCTTCTTTCTTTCTTACTTCTTTCATACTTCTTTCTTACTTCTTTCTTCTTTCTTTCTTACTTCTTTCTTCTTTCTTTCTTCCTTCTTTCTTACTTCTTTCTCACTTCTTTCTTACTTCTTTCTTACTTCTTTCTTACTTCTTTCTTACTTCTTTCTTACTTCTTTCTTTCTTCTTTCTTACTTCTTTCTTTCTTCTTTCTTACTTCTTTCTTTCTTCTTTCTTCTTTCTTGCTTCTTTCTTCATTCCTTCTTACTTCTTTATTACTTCTTTCTTCCTTCTTTCTTACTTCTTTCTTACTTCTCTCTTTCTTCTTTTTTTCTTCTTTCTTCTTTCTTTCTTTCTTCTTTCTTTCTTGTTTCTTACTTCTTTCTTACTTCTTTCTTACTTCTTTCTAATTTCTTTTTTCTACTTTCTTACTTCTTTCTTACTTCTTTCTTACTTCTTTCTTACTTCTTTCTTTCTTACTTCTTTCTTACTTCTTTCTTTCATCTTTCTTACTTCTTTCTTTCTTCTTTCTTACTTCTTTCTTACTTCTTTCTTACTTCTTCCTTACTTCTTTCTTTCTTCTTTCTTCTTTCTTTCTTACTTCTTTCTTACTTCTTTCTTACTTCTTTCTTCTTTCTTTCTTACTTCTCTCTTACTTCTTTCTTACTTCTTTCTTACTACTCTCTTACTTCTTTCTTACTTCTTTCTTACATCTTTCTTTCTTCTTTCTTACTTCTTTCTTTCTTCTTTCTTACTTCTTTCTTACTTTTTTCTTTCTTCTTTCTTACTTCTTTCATTCTTCTTTCTTTCTTACTTCTTTCTTATGTCTTTCTTACTTCTTTCTTACTTCTTTCTTACTTCTTTCTTCTTTCTTTCTTACTTCTTTCTTACTTCTTTCTTACTTTCTTCTTTCTTTCTTACTTCTCTCTTACTTCTTTCTTTCTTAATTCTTTCTTACTTCTTTCGTACTTCTTTGTTACTTCTTTCTTCTTTCTTACTTCTTTCTTACTTCTTTCTTTCTTCTTTCTTACTTCTTTCTTTCTTCTTTCTTACATCTTTCTTACTTCTTTCTTACTTCTTTCTTACTTCTTTCTTCTTTCTTTCTTACTTCTTTCTTACTTCTTTATTACTTCTTTATTACTACTTTCTTCATTCCTTCTTACTTCTTTCTTACTTCTTTCTTACTTCTTTCTTACTTCTTTCTTTCTTCTTTCTTCTTTCTTTCTTACTTCTTCCTTACTTCTTTCTTACTTCTTTCTTACTTCTTTCTTCTTTCTTACTTCTTTCATACTTCTTTCGTACTTCTTTCTTACTTCTTTCTTCTTTCTTTCTTACTTCTTTCTTACTTCTTTCTTACTTCTTTCTTTCTTCTTTCTTTCTTCTTTCTTACTTCTTTCTTCATTCCTTCTTAATTCTTTATTACTTCTTTCTTACTTCTTTTTTACTTCTTTCCTACTTCTTTCTTTCTTCTTTCCTCTTTCTTTCTTATTTCTTTCTTACTTCTTTCTTACTTCTTTCTTACTTCTTTCTTACTTCTTTCTTTCTTCTTTCTTACTTCTTTCATACTTCTTTCTTACTTCTTTCTTACTTCTTTCTTTCTTCTTTCTTACTTCTTTCTTTCTTTCTTCTTACTTCTTTCTTACTTCTTTCTTACTTCTTTCTTTCTTCTTTCATACTTCTTTCTTCTTTCTTACTTCTTTCTTACTTCTTTCTTCTTTCTTTCTTCTTTCTTACTTCTTTCTTACTTCTTTCTTTCTTCTTTCTTACTTCTTTCTTGCTTCTTTCTTCATTCCTTCTTACTTCATTCTTACTTCTTTCTTACTTCTTTCTTACTTATTTCATACTTCTTTCTTACTTCTTTCTTACTTCTTTCTTCTTTCTTACTCCTTTCTTACTTCTTTCTTACTTCTTTCTTATTTCTTTCTTACTTCTTTCTTACTTATTTCTTACTTCTTTCTTCTTTCTTTCTTACTTCGTTCTAACTTCTTTCTTACTTCTTTCTTCATTCTTTCTTACTTCTTTCTTACTTCTTTCTTACTTTTTTCTTACTTCTTTCTTACTTCTTTCTTTCTTCTTTCTTACTTCTTTCTTTCTTCTTTCTTACTTCTTTCTTACTTCTTTCTTCTTTCTTTCTTACTTCTTTCTTCTTTCTTTCTTACTTCTTTCTTACTTCTTTCTTACTTCTTTCTTACTTCTTTCTTTCTTCTTTCTTACTTCTTTCTTTCTTCTTTCTTACTTCTTTCTTACTTCTTTCTTCTTTCTTTCTTACTTATTTCTTCTTTCTTTCTTCCTTCTTTCTTACTTCTTTCTCACTTCTTTCTTACTTCTTTCTTACTTCTTTCTTCTTTCTTTCTTACTTCTTTCATACTTCTTTCTTACTTCTTTCTTCTTTCTTTCTTACTTCTTTCTTCTTTCTTTCTTCCTTCTTTCTTACTTCTTTCTCACTTCTTTCTTACTTCTTTCTTACTTCTTTCTTACTTCTTTCTTACTTCTTTCTTACTTCTTTCTTACTTCTTTCTTTCTTCTTTCTTACTTCTTTCTTTCTTCTTTCTTACTTCTTTCTTTCTTCTTTCTTCTTTCTTGCTTCTTTCTTCATTCCTTCTTACTTCTTTCTTACTTCTTTCTTCCTTCTTTCTTACTTCTTTCTTACTTCTCTCTTACTTCTTTTTTTCTTCTTTCTTCTTTCTTTCTTTCTTCTTTCTTTCTTCTTTCTTACTTCTTTCTTACTTCTTTCTTACTTCTTTCTAATTTCTTTTTTCTACTTTCTTACTTCTTTCTTACTTCTTTCTTACTTCTTTCTTACTTCTTTCTTTCTTACTTCTTTCTTACTTCTTTATTTCCTCTTTCTTACTTCTTTCTTTCTTCTTTCTTACTTCTTTCTTACTTCTTTCTTACTTCTTTCTTACTTCTTTCTAATTTCTTTTTTCTACTTTCTTACTTCTTTCTTACTTCTTTCTTACTTCTTTCTTACTTCTTTCTTTCTTACTTCTTTCTTACTTCTTTATTTCCTCTTTCTTACTTCTTTCTTTCTTCTTTCTTACTTCTTTCTTACTTCTTTCTTACTTCTTCCTTACTTCTTTCTTTCTTCTTTCTTTCTTACTTCTTTCTTACTTCTTTCTTACTTCTTTCTTCTTTCTTTCTTACTTCTCTCTTACTTCTTTCTTACTTCTTTCTTACTACTCTCTTACTTCTTTCTTACTTCTTTCTTACATCTTTCTTTCTTCTTTCTTACTTCTTTCTTTCTTCTTTCTTACTTCTTTCTTACTTTTTTCTTTCTTCTTTCTTACTTCTTTCATTCTTCTTTCTTTCTTACTTCTTTCTTACGTCTTTCTTACTTCTTTCTTACTTCTTTCTTACTTCTTTCTTACTTATTTCTTCTTTCTTTCTTCCTTCTTTCTTACTTCTTTCTCACTTCTTTCTTACTTCTTTCTTACTTCTTTCTTCTTTCTTTCTTACTTCTTTCATACTTCTTTCTTACTTCTTTCTTCTTTCTTTCTTACTTCTTTCTTCTTTCTTTCTTCCTTCTTTCTTACTTCTTTCTCACTTCTTTCTTACTTCTTTCTTACTTCTTTCTTACTTCTTTCTTACTTCTTTCTTACTTCTTTCTTACTTCTTTCTTTCTTCTTTCTTACTTCTTTCTTTCTTCTTTCTTACTTCTTTCTTTCTTCTTTCTTCTTTCTTGCTTCTTTCTTCATTCCTTCTTACTTCTTTCTTACTTCTTTCTTCCTTCTTTCTTACTTCTTTCTTACTTCTCTCTTACTTCTTTTTTTCTTCTTTCTTCTTTCTTTCTTTCTTCTTTCTTTCTTCTTTCTTACTTCTTTCTTACTTCTTTCTTACTTCTTTCTAATTTCTTTTTTCTACTTTCTTACTTCTTTCTTACTTCTTTCTTACTTCTTTCTTACTTCTTTCTTTCTTACTTCTTTCTTACTTCTTTATTTCCTCTTTCTTACTTCTTTCTTTCTTCTTTCTTACTTCTTTCTTACTTCTTTCTTACTTCTTCCTTACTTCTTTCTTTCTTCTTTCTTTCTTACTTCTTTCTTACTTCTTTCTTACTTCTTTCTTCTTTCTTTCTTACTTCTCTCTTACTTCTTTCTTACTTCTTTCTTACTACTCTCTTACTTCTTTCTTACTTCTTTCTTACATCTTTCTTTCTTCTTTCTTACTTCTTTCTTTCTTCTTTCTTACTTCTTTCTTACTTTTTTCTTTCTTCTTTCTTACTTCTTTCATTCTTCTTTCTTTCTTACTTCTTTCTTACGTCTTTCTTACTTCTTTCTTACTTCTTTCTTACTTCTTTCTTCTTTCTTTCTTACTTCTCTCTTACTTCTTTCTTTCTTAATTCTTTCTTACTTCTTTCGTACTTCTTTGTTACTTCTTTCTAACTTCTTTCTTACTTCTTTCTTACTTCTTTCTTTCTTCTTTCTTACTTCTTTCTTTCTTCTTTCTTACATCTTTCTTACTTCTTTCTTACTTCTTTCTTACTTCTTTCTTCTTTCTTTCTTACTTCTTTCTTACTTCTTTATTACTTCTTTATTACTACTTACTTCATTCCTTCTTACTTCTTTCTTACTTCTTTCTTACTTCTTTCTTACTTCTTTCTTTCTTCTTTCTTCTTTCTTTCTTACTTCTTCCTTACTTCTTTCTTACTTCTTTCTTACTTCTTTCTTCTTTCTTACTTCTTTCATACTTCTTTCGTACTTCTTTCTTACTTCTTTCTTCTTTCTTTCTTACTTCTTTCTTACTTCTTTCTTACTTCTTTCTTTCTTCTTTCTTTCTTCTTTCTTACTTCTTTCTTCATTCCTTCTTAATTCTTTATTACTTCTTTCTTACTTCTTTTTTACTTCTTTCCTTCTTCTTTCTTTCTTCTTTCCTCTTTCTTTCTTATTTCTTTCTTACTTCTTTCTTACTTCTTTCTTACTTCTTTCTTTCTTCTTTCTTACTTCTTTCATACTTCTTTCTTACTTCTTTCTTACTTCTTTCTTTCTTCTTTCTTACTTCTTTCTTTCTTTCTTCTTACTTCTTTCTTACTTCTTTCTTACTTCTTTCTTTCTTCTTTCATACTTCTTTCTTCTTTCTTACTTCTTTCTTACTTCTTTCTTCTTTCTTTCTTCTTTCTTACTTCTTTCTTACTTCTTTCTTTCTTCTTTCTTACTTCTTTCTTGCTTCTTTCTTCATTCCTTCTTACTTCATTCTTACTTCTTTCTTACTTCTTTCTTACTTATTTCATACTTCTTTCTTACTTCTTTCTTACTTCTTTCTTCTTTCTTACTCCTTTCTTACTTCTTTCTTACTTCTTTCTTATTTCTTTCTTACTTCTTTCTTACTTATTTCTTACTTCTTTCTTCTTTCTTTCTTACTTCGTTCTAACTTCTTTCTTACTTCTTTCTTCATTCTTTCTTACTTCTTTCTTACTTCTTTCTTACTTCTTTCTTACTTCTTTCTTACTTCTTTCTTTCTTCTTTCTTACTTCTTTCTTTCTTCTTTCTTACTTCTTTCTTACTTCTTTCTTCTTTCTTTCTTACTTCTTTCTTCTTTCTTTCTTCCTTCTTTCTTACTTCTTTCTCACTTCTTTCTTACTTCTTTCTTACTTCTTTCTTACTTCTTTCTTACTTCTTTCTTACTTCTTTCTTACTTCTTTCTTACTTCTTTCTTTCTTCTTTCTTACTTCTTTCTTTCTTCTTTCTTACTTCTTTCTTACTTCTTTCTTCTTTCTTTCTTACTTCTTTCTTACTTCTTTCTTACTTCTTTCTTACTTCTTTCGTTCTTCTTTCTTACTTCTTTCTTTCTTCTTTCTTACTTCTTTCTTGCTTCTTTCTTCATTCCTTCTTACTTCTTTCTTACTTCTTTCTTCCTTCTTTCTTACTTCTTTCTTACTTGTCTCTTACTTCTTTTTTTCTTCTTTCTTCTTTCTTTCTTTCTTCTTTCTTTCTTCTTTCTTACTTCTTTCTTACTTGTCTCTTACTTCTTTTTTTCTTCTTTCTTCTTTCTTTCTTTCTTCTTTCTTTCTTCTTTCTTACTTCTTTCTTACTTCTTTCTTACTTCTTTCTTACTTCTTTCTAATTTCTTTTTTCTACTTTCTTACTTCTTTCTTACTTCTTTCTTACTTCTTCCTTACTTATTTCTTTCTTTCTTCTTTCTTACTTCTTTCATACTTCTTTCTTACTTCTTTCTTACTTCTTTCTTCTTTCTTTCTTACTTCTTTCATACTTCTTTCTTACTTCTTTCTTCTTTCTTTCTTACTTCTCTATTACTTCTTTCTTACTTCTTTCTTACTTCTTTCTTTCTTCTTTCTTACTTCTTTCTTTCTTCTTTCTTACTTCTTTCTTACTTCTTTCTTACTTCTTTCTTACTTCTCTCTTACTTCTTTCTTACTTCTTTCTTACATCTTTCTTTCTTCTTTCTTACTTCTTTCTTTCTTCTTTCTTACTTCTTTCTTACTTCTTTCTTACTTCTTTCTTTCTTACTTCTTTCTTACTTCTTTATTTCCTCTTTCTTACTTCTTTCTTTCTTCTTTCTTACTTCTTTCTTACTTCTTTCTTACTTCTTCCTTACTTCTTTCTTTCTTCTTTCTTTCTTACTTCTTTCTTACTTCTTTCTTACTTCTTTCTTCTTTCTTTCTTACTTCTCTCTTACTTCTTTCTTACTTCTTTCTTACTACTCTCTTACTTCTTTCTTACTTCTTTCTTACATCTTTCTTTCTTCTTTCTTACTTCTTTCTTTCTTCTTTCTTACTTCTTTCTTACTTTTTTCTTTCTTCTTTCTTACTTCTTTCATTCTTCTTTCTTTCTTACTTCTTTCTTACGTCTTTCTTACTTCTTTCTTACTTCTTTCTTACTTCTTTCTTACTTATTTCTTCTTTCTTTCTTCCTTCTTTCTTACTTCTTTCTCACTTCTTTCTTACTTCTTTCTTACTTCTTTCTTCTTTCTTTCTTACTTCTTTCATACTTCTTTCTTACTTCTTTCTTCTTTCTTTCTTACTTCTTTCTTCTTTCTTTCTTCCTTCTTTCTTACTTCTTTCTCACTTCTTTCTTACTTCTTTCTTACTTCTTTCTTACTTCTTTCTTACTTCTTTCTTACTTCTTTCTTACTTCTTTCTTTCTTCTTTCTTACTTCTTTCTTTCTTCTTTCTTACTTCTTTCTTTCTTCTTTCTTCTTTCTTGCTTCTTTCTTCATTCCTTCTTACTTCTTTCTTACTTCTTTCTTCCTTCTTTCTTACTTCTTTCTTACTTCTCTCTTACTTCTTTTTTTCTTCTTTCTTCTTTCTTTCTTTCTTCTTTCTTTCTTCTTTCTTACTTCTTTCTTACTTCTTTCTTACTTCTTTCTAATTTCTTTTTTCTACTTTCTTACTTCTTTCTTACTTCTTTCTTACTTCTTTCTTACTTCTTTCTTTCTTACTTCTTTCTTACTTCTTTATTTCCTCTTTCTTACTTCTTTCTTTCTTCTTTCTTACTTCTTTCTTACTTCTTTCTTACTTCTTCCTTACTTCTTTCTTTCTTCTTTCTTTCTTACTTCTTTCTTACTTCTTTCTTACTTCTTTCTTCTTTCTTTCTTACTTCTCTCTTACTTCTTTCTTACTTCTTTCTTACTACTCTCTTACTTCTTTCTTACTTCTTTCTTACATCTTTCTTTCTTCTTTCTTACTTCTTTCTTTCTTCTTTCTTACTTCTTTCTTACTTTTTTCTTTCTTCTTTCTTACTTCTTTCATTCTTCTTTCTTTCTTACTTCTTTCTTACGTCTTTCTTACTTCTTTCTTACTTCTTTCTTACTTCTTTCTTCTTTCTTTCTTACTTCTCTCTTACTTCTTTCTTTCTTAATTCTTTCTTACTTCTTTCGTACTTCTTTGTTACTTCTTTCTAACTTCTTTCTTACTTCTTTCTTACTTCTTTCTTTCTTCTTTCTTACTTCTTTCTTTCTTCTTTCTTACATCTTTCTTACTTCTTTCTTACTTCTTTCTTACTTCTTTCTTCTTTCTTTCTTACTTCTTTCTTACTTCTTTATTACTTCTTTATTACTACTTACTTCATTCCTTCTTACTTCTTTCTTACTTCTTTCTTACTTCTTTCTTACTTCTTTCTTTCTTCTTTCTTCTTTCTTTCTTACTTCTTCCTTACTTCTTTCTTACTTCTTTCTTACTTCTTTCTTCTTTCTTACTTCTTTCATACTTCTTTCGTACTTCTTTCTTACTTCTTTCTTCTTTCTTTCTTACTTCTTTCTTACTTCTTTCTTACTTCTTTCTTTCTTCTTTCTTTCTTCTTTCTTACTTCTTTCTTCATTCCTTCTTAATTCTTTATTACTTCTTTCTTACTTCTTTTTTACTTCTTTCCTTCTTCTTTCTTTCTTCTTTCCTCTTTCTTTCTTATTTCTTTCTTACTTCTTTCTTACTTCTTTCTTACTTCTTTCTTTCTTCTTTCTTACTTCTTTCATACTTCTTTCTTACTTCTTTCTTACTTCTTTCTTTCTTCTTTCTTACTTCTTTCTTTCTTTCTTCTTACTTCTTTCTTACTTCTTTCTTACTTCTTTCTTTCTTCTTTCATACTTCTTTCTTCTTTCTTACTTCTTTCTTACTTCTTTCTTCTTTCTTTCTTCTTTCTTACTTCTTTCTTACTTCTTTCTTTCTTCTTTCTTACTTCTTTCTTGCTTCTTTCTTCATTCCTTCTTACTTCATTCTTACTTCTTTCTTACTTCTTTCTTACTTATTTCATACTTCTTTCTTACTTCTTTCTTACTTCTTTCTTCTTTCTTACTCCTTTCTTACTTCTTTCTTACTTCTTTCTTATTTCTTTCTTACTTCTTTCTTACTTATTTCTTACTTCTTTCTTCTTTCTTTCTTACTTCGTTCTAACTTCTTTCTTACTTCTTTCTTCATTCTTTCTTACTTCTTTCTTACTTCTTTCTTACTTCTTTCTTACTTCTTTCTTACTTCTTTCTTTCTTCTTTCTTACTTCTTTCTTTCTTCTTTCTTACTTCTTTCTTACTTCTTTCTTCTTTCTTTCTTACTTCTTTCTTCTTTCTTTCTTCCTTCTTTCTTACTTCTTTCTCACTTCTTTCTTACTTCTTTCTTACTTCTTTCTTACTTCTTTCTTACTTCTTTCTTACTTCTTTCTTACTTCTTTCTTACTTCTTTCTTTCTTCTTTCTTACTTCTTTCTTTCTTCTTTCTTACTTCTTTCTTACTTCTTTCTTCTTTCTTTCTTACTTCTTTCTTACTTCTTTCTTACTTCTTTCTTACTTCTTTCGTTCTTCTTTCTTACTTCTTTCTTTCTTCTTTCTTACTTCTTTCTTGCTTCTTTCTTCATTCCTTCTTACTTCTTTCTTACTTCTTTCTTCCTTCTTTCTTACTTCTTTCTTACTTGTCTCTTACTTCTTTTTTCTTCTTTCTTCTTTCTTTCTTTCTTCTTTCTTTCTTCTTTCTTACTTCTTTCTTACTTGTCTCTTACTTCTTTTTTTCTTCTTTCTTCTTTCTTTCTTTCTTCTTTCTTTCTTCTTTCTTACTTCTTTCTTACTTCTTTCTTACTTCTTTCTTACTTCTTTCTAATTTCTTTTTTCTACTTTCTTACTTCTTTCTTACTTCTTTCTTACTTCTTCCTTACTTATTTCTTTCTTTCTTCTTTCTTACTTCTTTCATACTTCTTTCTTACTTCTTTCTTACTTCTTTCTTCTTTCTTTCTTACTTCTTTCATACTTCTTTCTTACTTCTTTCTTCTTTCTTTCTTACTTCTCTATTACTTCTTTCTTACTTCTTTCTTACTTCTTTCTTTCTTCTTTCTTACTTCTTTCTTTCTTCTTTCTTACTTCTTTCTTACTTCTTTCTTACTTCTTTCTTACTTCTCTCTTACTTCTTTCTTACTTCTTTCTTACATCTTTCTTTCTTCTTTCTTACTTCTTTCTTTCTTCTTTCTTACTTCTTTCTTACTTCTTTCTTACTTCTTTCTTTCTTACTTCTTTCTTACTTCTTTATTTCCTCTTTCTTACTTCTTTCTTTCTTCTTTCTTACTTCTTTCTTACTTCTTTCTTACTTCTTCCTTACTTCTTTCTTTCTTCTTTCTTTCTTACTTCTTTCTTACTTCTTTCTTACTTCTTTCTTCTTTCTTTCTTACTTCTCTCTTACTTCTTTCTTACTTCTTTCTTACTACTCTCTTACTTCTTTCTTACTTCTTTCTTACATCTTTCTTTCTTCTTTCTTACTTCTTTCTTTCTTCTTTCTTACTTCTTTCTTACTTTTTTCTTTCTTCTTTCTTACTTCTTTCATTCTTCTTTCTTTCTTACTTCTTTCTTACGTCTTTCTTACTTCTTTCTTACTTCTTTCTTACTTCTTTCTTCTTTCTTTCTTACTTCTCTCTTACTTCTTTCTTTCTTAATTCTTTCTTACTTCTTTCGTACTTCTTTGTTACTTCTTTCTAACTTCTTTCTTACTTCTTTCTTACTTCTTTCTTTCTTCTTTCTTACTTCTTTCTTTCTTCTTTCTTACATCTTTCTTACTTCTTTCTTACTTCTTTCTTACTTCTTTCTTCTTTCTTTCTTACTTCTTTCTTACTTCTTTATTACTTCTTTATTACTACTTACTTCATTCCTTCTTACTTCTTTCTTACTTCTTTCTTACTTCTTTCTTACTTCTTTCTTTCTTCTTTCTTCTTTCTTTCTTACTTCTTCCTTACTTCTTTCTTACTTCTTTCTTACTTCTTTCTTCTTTCTTACTTCTTTCATACTTCTTTCGTACTTCTTTCTTACTTCTTTCTTCTTTCTTTCTTACTTCTTTCTTACTTCTTTCTTACTTCTTTCTTTCTTCTTTCTTTCTTCTTTCTTACTTCTTTCTTCATTCCTTCTTAATTCTTTATTACTTCTTTCTTACTTCTTTTTTACTTCTTTCCTTCTTCTTTCTTTCTTCTTTCCTCTTTCTTTCTTATTTCTTTCTTACTTCTTTCTTACTTCTTTCTTACTTCTTTCTTTCTTCTTTCTTACTTCTTTCATACTTCTTTCTTACTTCTTTCTTACTTCTTTCTTTCTTCTTTCTTACTTCTTTCTTTCTTTCTTCTTACTTCTTTCTTACTTCTTTCTTACTTCTTTCTTTCTTCTTTCATACTTCTTTCTTCTTTCTTACTTCTTTCTTACTTCTTTCTTCTTTCTTTCTTCTTTCTTACTTCTTTCTTACTTCTTTCTTTCTTCTTTCTTACTTCTTTCTTGCTTCTTTCTTCATTCCTTCTTACTTCATTCTTACTTCTTTCTTACTTCTTTCTTACTTATTTCTTACTTCTTTCTTCTTTCTTTCTTACTTCGTTCTAACTTCTTTCTTACTTCTTTCTTCATTCTTTCTTACTTCTTTCTTACTTCTTTCTTACTTCTTTCTTACTTCTTTCTTACTTCTTTCTTTCTTCTTTCTTACTTCTTTCTTTCTTCTTTCTTACTTCTTTCTTACTTCTTTCTTCTTTCTTTCTTACTTCTTTCTTCTTTCTTTCTTCCTTCTTTCTTACTTCTTTCTCACTTCTTTCTTACTTCTTTCTTACTTCTTTCTTACTTCTTTCTTACTTCTTTCTTACTTCTTTCTTACTTCTTTCTTACTTCTTTCTTTCTTCTTTCTTACTTCTTTCTTTCTTCTTTCTTACTTCTTTCTTACTTCTTTCTTCTTTCTTTCTTACTTCTTTCTTACTTCTTTCTTACTTCTTTCTTACTTCTTTCGTTCTTCTTTCTTACTTCTTTCTTTCTTCTTTCTTACTTCTTTCTTGCTTCTTTCTTCATTCCTTCTTACTTCTTTCTTACTTCTTTCTTCCTTCTTTCTTACTTCTTTCTTACTTGTCTCTTACTTCTTTTTTTCTTCTTTCTTCTTTCTTTCTTTCTTCTTTCTTTCTTCTTTCTTACTTCTTTCTTACTTGTCTCTTACTTCTTTTTTTCTTCTTTCTTCTTTCTTTCTTTCTTCTTTCTTTCTTCTTTCTTACTTCTTTCTTACTTCTTTCTTACTTCTTTCTTACTTCTTTCTAATTTCTTTTTTCTACTTTCTTACTTCTTTCTTACTTCTTTCTTACTTCTTCCTTACTTATTTCTTTCTTTCTTCTTTCTTACTTCTTTCATACTTCTTTCTTACTTCTTTCTTACTTCTTTCTTCTTTCTTTCTTACTTCTTTCATACTTCTTTCTTACTTCTTTCTTCTTTCTTTCTTACTTCTCTATTACTTCTTTCTTACTTCTTTCTTACTTCTTTCTTTCTTCTTTCTTACTTCTTTCTTTCTTCTTTCTTACATCTTTCTTACTTCTTTCTTACTTCTTTCTTACTTCTTTCTTCTTTCTTTCTTACTTCTTTCTTACTTCTTTATTACTTCTTTATTACTACTTACTTCATTCCTTCTTACTTCTTTCTTACTTCTTTCTTACTTCTTTCTTACTTCTTTCTTTCTTCTTTCTTCTTTCTTTCTTACTTCTTCCTTACTTCTTTCTTACTTCTTTCTTACTTCTTTCTTCTTTCTTACTTCTTTCATACTTCTTTCGTACTTCTTTCTTACTTCTTTCTTCTTTCTTTCTTACTTCTTTCTTACTTCTTTCTTACTTCTTTCTTTCTTCTTTCTTTCTTCTTTCTTACTTCTTTCTTCATTCCTTCTTAATTCTTTATTACTTCTTTCTTACTTCTTTTTTACTTCTTTCCTTCTTCTTTCTTTCTTCTTTCCTCTTTCTTTCTTATTTCTTTCTTACTTCTTTCTTACTTCTTTCTTACTTCTTTCTTTCTTCTTTCTTACTTCTTTCATACTTCTTTCTTACTTCTTTCTTACTTCTTTCTTTCTTCTTTCTTACTTCTTTCTTTCTTTCTTCTTACTTCTTTCTTACTTCTTTCTTACTTCTTTCTTTCTTCTTTCATACTTCTTTCTTCTTTCTTACTTCTTTCTTACTTCTTTCTTCTTTCTTTCTTCTTTCTTACTTCTTTCTTACTTCTTTCTTTCTTCTTTCTTACTTCTTTCTTGCTTCTTTCTTCATTCCTTCTTACTTCATTCTTACTTCTTTCTTACTTCTTTCTTACTTATTTCTTACTTCTTTCTTCTTTCTTTCTTACTTCGTTCTAACTTCTTTCTTACTTCTTTCTTCATTCTTTCTTACTTCTTTCTTACTTCTTTCTTACTTCTTTCTTACTTCTTTCTTACTTCTTTCTTTCTTCTTTCTTACTTCTTTCTTTCTTCTTTCTTACTTCTTTCTTACTTCTTTCTTCTTTCTTTCTTACTTCTTTCTTCTTTCTTTCTTCCTTCTTTCTTACTTCTTTCTCACTTCTTTCTTACTTCTTTCTTACTTCTTTCTTACTTCTTTCTTACTTCTTTCTTACTTCTTTCTTACTTCTTTCTTACTTCTTTCTTTCTTCTTTCTTACTTCTTTCTTTCTTCTTTCTTACTTCTTTCTTACTTCTTTCTTCTTTCTTTCTTACTTCTTTCTTACTTCTTTCTTACTTCTTTCTTACTTCTTTCGTTCTTCTTTCTTACTTCTTTCTTTCTTCTTTCTTACTTCTTTCTTGCTTCTTTCTTCATTCCTTCTTACTTCTTTCTTACTTCTTTCTTCCTTCTTTCTTACTTCTTTCTTACTTGTCTCTTACTTCTTTTTTTCTTCTTTCTTCTTTCTTTCTTTCTTCTTTCTTTCTTCTTTCTTACTTCTTTCTTACTTGTCTCTTACTTCTTTTTTTCTTCTTTCTTCTTTCTTTCTTTCTTCTTTCTTTCTTCTTTCTTACTTCTTTCTTACTTCTTTCTTACTTCTTTCTTACTTCTTTCTAATTTCTTTTTTCTACTTTCTTACTTCTTTCTTACTTCTTTCTTACTTCTTCCTTACTTATTTCTTTCTTTCTTCTTTCTTACTTCTTTCATACTTCTTTCTTACTTCTTTCTTACTTCTTTCTTCTTTCTTTCTTACTTCTTTCATACTTCTTTCTTACTTCTTTCTTCTTTCTTTCTTACTTCTCTATTACTTCTTTCTTACTTCTTTCTTACTTCTTTCTTTCTTCTTTCTTACTTCTTTCTTTCTTCTTTCTTACTTCTTTCTTACTTCTTTCTTACTTCTTTCTTACTTCTCTCTTACTTCTTTCTTACTTCTTTCTTACATCTTTCTTTCTTCTTTCTTACTTCTTTCTTTCTTCTTTCTTACTTCTTTCTTACTTTTTTCTTTCTTCTTTCTTACTTCTTTCTTTCTTCTTTCTTTCTTACTTCTTTCTTACTTCTTTCGTAATTCTTTCTTACTTCTTTCTTACTTCTTTCTTCTTTCTTTCTTACTTCTTTCTTACTTCTTTCTTCTTTCTTTCTTACTTCTTTCTTACTTCTTTCTTCTTTCTTTCTTACTTCTTCCATACTTCTTTCTTACTTCTTTCTTACTTCTTTCTTCTTTCTTTCTTACTTCTTTCTTTCTTAATTCTTTCTTACTTCTTTCGTACTTCTTTCTTACTTCTTTCTTTCCTCTTTCTTACTTCATTCTTTCTTCTTTCTTACTTCTTTCTAACTTCTTTTTTCTACTTTCTTACTTCTTTCTTACTTCTTTCTTACTTCTTTCTTTCTTACTTCTTTCTTACTTCTTTCTAACTTCTTTTTTCTACTTTCTTACTTCTATCTTACTTCTTTCTTACTTCTTTCTTTCTTACTTCTTTCTTACTTCTTTCTTTCCTCTTTCTTACTTCATTCTTTCTTCTTTCTTACTTCTTTCTTACTTCTTTATTACTTCTTTCTTAATTCTTTCTTCTTTCTTTCTTACTTCTTTCTTACTTCTTTCTTGCTTCTTTCTTACTTCTACCTTACTTCTTCCTTTCTCCTTTCTTACTTCTTTCATACTTCTTTCTTACTTCTTTCTTCTTTCTTTCTTACTTCTTTCATACTTCTTTCTTACTTCTTCCTTACTTCTTTCTTCTTTCTTTCTTACTTCTTTCTTTCTTACTTCTTTCTTAATTCTTTCTTTCCTCTTTCTTATTTCATTCTTTCTTCTTTCTTACTTCTTTCTTACTTCTTTATTACTTCTTTCTTACTTCTTTCTTTCTTCTTTCTTACTTCTTTCATACTTCTTTCGTACTTCTTTCTTACTTCTTTCTTCTTTCTTTCTTACTTCTTTCTTACTTCTTTCTTACTTCTTTCTTACTTCTTTCTTTCTTCTTTCTTACTTCTTTCTTCAATCCTTCTTAATTCTTTATTACTTCTTTCTTACTTCTTTCTTACTTCTTTCCTACTTCTTTCTTTCTTCTTTCCTCTTTCTTTCTTATTTCTTTCTTACTTCTTTCTTACTTCTTTCTTACTTCTTTCTTTCTTCTTTCTTACTTCTTTCATACTTCTTTCTTACTTCTTTCTTTCTTCTTTCTTACTTCTTTCTTTCTTTCTTCTTACTTCTTTCTTACTTCTTTCTTACTTCTTTCTTACTTCTTTCTTTCTTCTTTCATACTTCTTTCTTTCTTCTTTCTTTCTTCTTTCTTACTTCTTTCTTCTTTCTTTCTTCTTTCTTACTTCTTTCTTACTTCTTTCTTTCTTCTTTCTTACTTTTTTCTTGCTTCTTTCTTCATTCCTTCTTACTTCATTCTTACTTCTTTCTTACTTCTTTCTTACTTCTTTCATACTTCTTTCTTACTTCTTTCTTACTTCTTTCTTCTTTCTTACTCCTTTCTTACTTCTTTCTTACTTCTTTCTTACTTCTTTCTTACTTATTTCTTACTTCTTTCTTCTTTCTTTCTTACTTCTTTCTTACTTCTTTCTTTCTTCTTTGTTACTTCTTTCTTTCTTCTTTCTTACTTCTTTCTTACTTTTTTCTTTATTCTTTCTTACTTCTTTCTTTCTTCTTTCTTTCTTACTTCTTTCTTACTTCTTTAGTAATTCTTTCTTACTTCTTTTTTACTTCTTTCTTCTTTCTTTCTTACTTCTTTCTTACTTCTTTCTTCTTTCTTTCTTACTTCTTTCTTACTTCTTTCTTACTTCTTTCTTACTTCTTTCTTCTTTCTTTCTTACTTCTGTCTTACTTCTTTCTAACTTCTTTCTTACTTCTTTCATACTTCTTTCTTTCTTCTTCCTTACTTCTTTCTTACTTCTTTCTTCTTTCTTTATTACTTCTTCCATACTTCTTTCTTACTTCTTTCTTACTTCTTTCTTCTTTCTTTCTTACTTCATTCTTTCTTAATTCTTTATTACTTCTTTCGTACTTCTTTCTTACTTCTTTCTTACTTCTTTCTTTCTTAATTCTTACTTACTTCTTTCTTACTTCTTTCTTCTTTCTTACTTCTTTCTTCTTTCTTTCTTACTTCTTTCTTACTTCTTTCTAACTTCTTTCTTACTTCTTTCTTACTTCTTTCTTTCTTCTTTCTTACTTCTTTCTCACTTCTTTCTTCTTTCTTTCTTACTTCTTTCATACTTCTTTCTTGCTTCATTCTTACTTCTTTCTATTTTCTTTCTTACTTCTTCCTTACTTCTTTCTTTCTTACTTCTTTCTTACTTCTTTTGTACTTCTTTCTTACTTCTTTCTTACTTCTTTCTTACTTCTTTCTTCTTTCTTTCTTACTTCTTTCTTACTTCTTTCTTACTTCTTTCTTTCTTCTTTCCTACTTCTTTCTTTCTTCTTTCTTACTTCTTTCTTACTTCTTTCTTTCTTCTTTCTTACTTCTTTCTTTCTTCTTTCTTCCTTACTTCTTTCTTACTTCTTTCGTAGTTCTTTCTTACTTCTTTCTTACTTCTTTCTTAATTCTTTCTTCTTTCTTTCTTACTTCTTTCTTACTTCTTTCTTGCTTCTTTCTTACTTCTTCCTTACTTCTTTCTTTCTTCTTTCTTACTTCTTTCATACTTCTTTCTTACTTCTTTCTTACTTCTTTCTTCTTTCTTTCTTACTTCTTTCATACTTCTTTCTTACTTCTTTCTTACTTCTTTCTTCTTTCTTTCTTACTTCTTTCTTACTTCTTTCTTTCTTAATTCTTTCTTACTTCTTTCGTACTTCTTTCTTCTTTCTTACTTCTTTCTTCTTTCTTTCTTACTTCTTTCTTACTTCTTTCTAACTTCTTTCTTACTTCTTTCGTACTTCTTTCTTCTTTCTTACTTCTTTCTTCTTTCTTTCTTACTTCTTTCTTACTTCTTTCTAACTTCTTTCTTACTTCTTTCGTACTTCTTTCTTCTTTCTTACTTCTTTCTTCTTTCTTTCTTACTTCTTTCTTTCTTCTTTCTAACTTCTTTCTTACTTCTTTCTTACTTCTTTCTTTCTTCTTTCTTACTTCTTTCTCACTTCTTTCTTCTTTCTTCTTTCTTTCTTACTTCTTTCATACTTCTTTCTTGCTTCTTTCTTACTTCTTTCTTCTTTCTTTCTTACTTCTTTCTTACTTCTTTCTTTCTTACTTCTTTCTTACTTCTGTCTTCCTTCTTTCTTACTTCTTTCTTACTTCTCTCTTACTTCTTTTTTTCTTCTTTCTTCTTTCTTTCTTTCTTCTTTCTTTCTTCTTTTTTACTTATTTCTTACTTCTTTCTTACTTCTTTCTTTCTTCATTCTTACTTCTTTCTTTCTTCTTTCTTACTTCTTTCTTACTTTTTTCTTTCTTCTTTCTTACTTCATTCTTTCGTCTTTCTTTCTTACATCTTTCTTACTTCCTTCGTAATTCTTTCTTAATTCTTTCTTACTTCTTTCTTCTTTCTTTCTTACTTCTTTCTTACTTCTTTCTTCTTTCTTTCTTACTTCTTTCTTACTTCTTTCTTACTTCTTTTTTACTTCTTTCTTTCTTCTTTCTTTCTTACTTCTTTCTTAATTCTTTCGTAATTCTTTCTTACTTCTTTCTTACTTCTTTCTTCTTTCTTTCTTACTTCTTTCTTACTTCTTTCTTCTTTCTTTCTTATTTCTTTCTTACTTCTTTCTTACTTCTTTCTTGCTTCTTTCTTTCTTCTTTCTTACTTCTTTCATACTTCTTTCTTACTTCTTTCTTAATTCTTTCTTCTTTCTTTCTTACTTCTTTCTTACTTCTTTCTTACGTCTTTCTAAATTCTTTTTTCTTCTTTCTTACTTCTTTCTTACTTATTTCTTCCTTCTTTCTTACTTCTTTCTTACTTCTCTCTTACTTCTTTTTTTCTTCTTTCTTCTTTCTTTCTTTCTTCTTTCTTTCTTCTTTCTTACTTCTTTCTTTCTTCTTTCTTACTTCTTTCTAATTTCTTTTTTCTACTTTCTTACTTCTTTCTTACTTATTTCTTACTTCTTTCTTTCTTCTTTCTTACTTCTTTCATACTTCTTTCTTTCTTACTTCTTTCTTACTTCTTTCTTTCTTAATTCTTTCATACTTCTTTCGTACTTCTTTCTTCTTTCTTACTTCTTTCTTACTTCTTTCTTCTTTCTTTCTTACTTCTTTCTTAGGTCTTTCTTACTTCTTTCTTCTTTCTTTCTTACTTCTTTCTTACTTCTTTCTTTCTTAATTCTTTCTTACTTCTTTCGTACTTCTTTGTTACTTCTTTCTTACTTCTTTCTTACTTCTTTCTACCTTCTTTCTTTCTTCTTTCTTACTTCTTTCTTTCTTCTTTCTTACATCTTTCTTACTTCTTTCTTACTTCTTTCTTCTTTCTTTCTTCTTTCTTTCTTACTTCTTTCTTACTTCTTTCTTACTTCTTTATTACTACTTTCTTCATTCCTTCTTACTTCTTTCTTTCTTCTTTCTTCTTTCTTTCTTACTTCTTCCTTACTTCTTTCTTACTTCTTTCTTTCTTCTTTCTTACTTCTTTCTTCATTCCTTCTTACTTCTTTCTTACTTCTTTCTTACTTCTTTCTTTCTTCTTTCTTTCTTCTTTCTTCTTTCTTTCTTACTTCTTTCTTACTTCTTTCTTACTTCTTTCTTACTTCTTTCTTTCTTCTTACTTCTTTCATATTTCTTTTTTACTTCTTTCTTACTTCTTTCTTCTTTCTTTCTTACTTCTTTCTTACTTCATTCTTACTTCTTTCTAACTTCTTTTTTCCTCTTTCTTAATTCTTTCTTACTTCTTTCTTACTTCTTTCTTACTTCTTCTTTCTTTCTTACTTCATTCTTACTTCTTTCTTACTTCTTTCTTACTTCTTTCTTCTTTCTTACTTCTTTATTTCTTCTTTCTTACTTCTTTCTTACTTCTTTCTTACTTCTTTCTTCTTTCTTCTTTCTTTCTTACTTCTTTCTTACGTCTTTCTTACTTCTTTCTTCTTTCTTTCTTACTTCTTTCTTACTTCTTTCTTTCTTAATTCTTTCTTACTTCCTTCGTACTTCTCTGTTACTTCTTTCTTACTTCTTTCTTACTTCTTTCTTACTTCTTTCTTTCTTCTTTCTTACTTCTTTCTTTCTTCTTTCTTACATCTTTCTTACTTCTTTCTTACTTCTTTCTTACTTCTTTCTTCTTTCTTTATAACTTCTTTCTTACTTCTTTCTTCTTTCTTTCTTTCTTCTTTCTTTCTTCTTTCTTACTTCTTTCTTACTTCTTTCTTACTTCTTTCTAACTTCTTTTTTCTACTTTCTTACTTCTTTCTTACTTCTTTCTTTCTTACTTCTTTCTTACTTCTTTCTTACTTCTTTCTTACTTCTTTCTTTCTTACTTCTTTCTTACTTCTTTCTAACTTCTTTTTTCTACTTTCTTACTTCTTTCTTACTTCTTTCTTACTTCTTTCTTTCTTACTTCTTTCTTACTTCTTTCTTACTTCTTTCTTAATTCATTCTTTCTTCTTTCTTACTTCTTTCTTACTTCTTTATTACTTCTTTCTTAATTCTTTCTTCTTTCTTACTTCTTTCTTACTTCTTTCTTGCTTCTTTCTTACTTCTTCCTTACTTCTTTCTTTCTTCTTTCTTACTTCTTTCATACTTCTTTCTTCTTTCTTACTTCTTTCTTCTTTCTTTCTTACTTCTTTCATACTTCTTTCTTACTTCTTTCTTACTTCTTTCTTCTTTCTTTCTTACTTCTTTCTTACTTCTTTCTAACTTCTTTCTTACTTCTTTCGTACTTCTTTCTTCTTTCTTACTTCTTTCTTCTTTCTTTCTTACTTCTTTCTTTCTTCTTTCTAACTTCTTTCTTACTTCTTTCTTACTTCTTTCTTTCTTCTTTCTTACTTCTTTCTCACTTCTTTCTTCTTTCTTCTTTCTTTCTTACTTCTTTCATACTTCTTTCTTGCTTCTTTCTTACTTCTTTCTTCTTTCTTTCTTACTTCTTTCTTACTTCTTTCTTTCTTACTTCTTTCTTACTTCTGTCTTCCTTCTTTCTTACTTCTTTCTTACTTCTCTCTTACTTCTTTTTTTCTTCTTTCTTCTTTCTTTCTTTCTTCTTTCTTTCTTCTTTTTTACTTCTTTCTTACTTCTTTCTTACTTCTTTCTTTCTTCATTCTTACTTCTTTCTTTCTTCTTTCTTACTTCTTTCTTACTTTTTTCTTTCTTCTTTCTTACTTCATTCTTTCGTCTTTCTTTCTTACATCTTTCTTACTTCCTTCGTAATTCTTTCTTAATTCTTTCTTACTTCTTTCTTCTTTCTTTCTTACTTCTTTCTTACTTCTTTCTTCTTTCTTTCTTACTTCTTTCTTACTTCTTTCTTACTTCTTTTTTACTTCTTTCTTTCTTCTTTCTTTCTTACTTCTTTCTTACTTCTTTCGTAATTCTTTCTTACTTCTTTCTTATTTCTTTCTTCTTTCTTTCTTACTTCTTTCTTACTTCTTTCTTCTTTCTTTCTTATTTCTTTCTTACTTCTTTCTTACTTCTTTCTTACTTCTTTCTTTCTTCTTTCTTACTTCTTTCATACTTCTTTCTTACTTCTTTCTTAATTCTTTCTTCTTTCTTTCTTACTTCTTTCTTACTTCTTTCTTACTTCTTTCTAAATTCTTTTTTCTTCTTTCTTACTTCTTTCTTACTTATTTCTTCCTTCTTTCTTACTTCTTTCTTACTTCTCTCTTACTTCTTTTTTTCTTCTTTCTTCTTTCTTTCTTTCTTCTTTCTTTCTTCTTTCTTACTTCTTTCTTACTTCTTTCTTACTTCTTTCTAATTTCTTTTTTCTACTTTCTTACTTCTTTCTTACTTCTTTCTTACTTCTTTCTTTCTTCTTTCTTACTTCTTTCATACTTCTTTCTTTCTTACTTCTTTCTTACTTCTTTCTTTCTTAATTCTTTCTTACTTCTTTCGTACTTCTTTCTTCTTTCTTACTTCTTTTTTACTTCTTTCTTTCTTCTTTCTTTCTTACTTCTTTCTTAATTCTTTCGTAATTCTTTCTTACTTCTTTCTTACTTCTTTCTTCTTTCTTTCTTACTTCTTTCTTACTTCTTTCTTCTTTCTTTCTTATTTCTTTCTTACTTCTTTCTTACTTCTTTCTTGCTTCTTTCTTTCTTCTTTCTTACTTCTTTCATACTTCTTTCTTACTTCTTTCTTAATTCTTTCTTCTTTCTTTCTTACTTCTTTCTTACTTCTTTCTTACGTCTTTCTAAATTCTTTTTTCTTCTTTCTTACTTCTTTCTTACTTATTTCTTCCTTCTTTCTTACTTCTTTCTTACTTCTCTCTTACTTCTTTTTTTCTTCTTTCTTCTTTCTTTCTTTCTTCTTTCTTTCTTCTTTCTTACTTCTTTCTTACTTCTTTCTTACTTCTTTCTAATTTCTTTTTTCTACTTTCTTACTTCTTTCTTACTTATTTCTTACTTCTTTCTTTCTTCTTTCTTACTTCTTTCATACTTCTTTCTTTCTTACTTCTTTCTTACTTCTTTCTTTCTTAATTCTTTCTTACTTCTTTCGTACTTCTTTCTTCTTTCTTACTTCTTTCTTACTTCTTTCTTCTTTCTTTCTTACTTCTTTCTTAGGTCTTTCTTACTTCTTTCTTCTTTCTTTCTTACTTCTTTCTTACTTCTTTCTTTCTTAATTCTTTCTTACTTCTTTCGTACTTCTTTGTTACTTCTTTCTTACTTCTTTCTTACTTCTTTCTACCTTCTTTCTTTCTTCTTTCTTACTTCTTTCTTTCTTCTTTCTTACATCTTTCTTACTTCTTTCTTACTTCTTTCTTCTTTCTTTCTTCTTTCTTTCTTACTTCTTTCTTACTTCTTTCTTACTTCTTTATTACTACTTTCTTCATTCCTTCTTACTTCTTTCTTTCTTCTTTCTTCTTTCTTTCTTACTTCTTCCTTACTTCTTTCTTACTTCTTTCTTTCTTCTTTCTTACTTCTTTCTTCATTCCTTCTTACTTCTTTCTTACTTCTTTCTTACTTCTTTCTTTCTTCTTTCTTTCTTCTTTCTTCTTTCTTTCTTACTTCTTTCTTACTTCTTTCTTACTTCTTTCTTACTTCTTTCTTTCTTCTTACTTCTTTCATATTTCTTTTTTACTTCTTTCTTACTTCTTTCTTCTTTCTTTCTTACTTCTTTCTTACTTCATTCTTACTTCTTTCTAACTTCTTTTTTCCTCTTTCTTAATTCTTTCTTACTTCTTTCTTACTTCTTTCTTACTTCTTCTTTCTTTCTTACTTCATTCTTACTTCTTTCTTACTTCTTTCTTACTTCTTTCTTCTTTCTTACTTCTTTATTTCTTCTTTCTTACTTCTTTCTTACTTCTTTCTTACTTCTTTCTTCTTTCTTCTTTCTTTCTTACTTCTTCCTTACTTCTTTCTTACTTCTTTCTTTCTTCTTTCTTACTTCTTTCTTCATTCCTTCTTACTTCTTTCTTACTTCTTTCTTACTTCTTTCTTTCTTCTTTCTTTCTTCTTTCTTCTTTCTTTCTTACTTCTTTCTTACTTCTTTCTTACTTCTTTCTTACTTCTTTCTTTCTTCTTACTTCTTTCATATTTCTTTTTTACTTCTTTCTTACTTCTTTCTTCTTTCTTTCTTACTTCTTTCTTACTTCATTCTTACTTCTTTCTAACTTCTTTTTTCCTCTTTCTTAATTCTTTCTTACTTCTTTCTTACTTCTTTCTTACTTCTTCTTTCTTTCTTACTTCATTCTTACTTCTTTCTTACTTCTTTCTTACTTCTTTCTTCTTTCTTACTTCTTTATTTCTTCTTTCTTACTTCTTTCTTACTTCTTTCTTACTTCTTTCTTCTTTCTTCTTTCTTTCTTACTTCTTTCTTACGTCTTTCTTACTTCTTTCTTCTTTCTTTCTTACTTCTTTCTTACTTCTTTCTTTCTTAATTCTTTCTTACTTCCTTCGTACTTCTTTGTTACTTCTTTCTTACTTCTTTCTTACTTCTTTCTTACTTCTTTCTTTCTTCTTTCTTACTTCTTTCTTTCTTCTTTCTTACATCTTTCTTACTTCTTTCTTACTTCTTTCTTACTTCTTTCTTCTTTCTTTATAACTTCTTTCTTACTTCTTTCTTCTTTCTTTCTTTCTTCTTTCTTTCTTCTTTCTTACTTCTTTCTTACTTCTTTCTTACTTCTTTCTAACTTCTTTTTTCTACTTTCTTACTTCTTTCTTACTTCTTTCTTTCTTACTTCTTTCTTACTTCTTTCTTACTTCTTTCTTACTTCTTTCTTTCTTACTTCTTTCTTACTTCTTTCTAACTTCTTTTTTCTACTTTCTTACTTCTTTCTTACTTCTTTCTTACTTCTTTCTTTCTTACTTCTTTCTTACTTCTTTCTTACTTCTTTATTACTTCTTTCTTAATTCTTTCTTCTTTCTTACTTCTTTCTTACTTCTTTCTTGCTTCTTTCTTACTTCTTCCTTACTTCTTTCTTTCTTCTTTCTTACTTCTTTCATACTTCTTTCTTCTTTCTTACTTCTTTCTTCTTTCTTTCTTACTTCTTTCATACTTCTTTCTTACTTCTTTCTTACTTCTTTCTTCTTTCTTTCTTACTTCTTTCTTACTTCTTTCTTTCTTAATTCTTTCTTACTTCTTTCGTACTTCTTTCTTCTTTCTTACTTCTTTCTTCTTTCTTTCTTACTTCTTTCTTACTTCTTTCTAACTTCTTTCTTACTTCTTTCGTACTTCTTTCTTCTTTCTTACTTCTTTCTTCTTTCTTTCTTACTTCTTTCTTACTTCTTTCTAACTTCTTTCTTACTTCTTTCGTACTTCTTTCTTCTTTCTTACTTCTTTCTTCTTTCTTTCTTACTTCTTTCTTTCTTCTTTCTAACTTCTTTCTTACTTCTTTCTTACTTCTTTCTTTCTTCTTTCTTACTTCTTTCTCACTTCTTTCTTCTTTCTTCTTTCTTTCTTACTTCTTTCATACTTCTTTCTTGCTTCTTTCTTACTTCTTTCTTCTTTCTTTCTTACTTCTTTCTTACTTCTTTCTTTCTTACTTCTTTCTTACTTCTGTCTTCCTTCTTTCTTACTTCTTTCTTACTTCTCTCTTACTTCTTTTTTTCTTCTTTCTTCTTTCTTTCTTTCTTCTTTCTTTCTTCTTTTTTACTTCTTTCTTACTTCTTTCTTACTTCTTTCTTTCTTCATTCTTACTTCTTTCTTTCTTCTTTCTTACTTCTTTCTTACTTTTTTCTTTCTTCTTTCTTACTTCATTCTTTCGTCTTTCTTTCTTACATCTTTCTTACTTCCTTCGTAATTCTTTCTTAATTCTTTCTTACTTCTTTCTTCTTTCTTTCTTACTTCTTTCTTACTTCTTTCTTCTTTCTTTCTTACTTCTTTCTTACTTCTTTCTTACTTCTTTTTTACTTCTTTCTTTCTTCTTTCTTTCTTACTTCTTTCTTACTTCTTTCGTAATTCTTTCTTACTTCTTTCTTATTTCTTTCTTCTTTCTTTCTTACTTCTTTCTTACTTCTTTCTTCTTTCTTTCTTATTTCTTTCTTACTTCTTTCTTACTTCTTTCTTACTTCTTTCTTTCTTCTTTCTTACTTCTTTCATACTTCTTTCTTACTTCTTTCTTAATTCTTTCTTCTTTCTTTCTTACTTCTTTCTTACTTCTTTCTTACTTCTTTCTAAATTCTTTTTTCTTCTTTCTTACTTCTTTCTTACTTATTTCTTCCTTCTTTCTTACTTCTTTCTTACTTCTCTCTTACTTCTTTTTTTCTTCTTTCTTCTTTCTTTCTTTCTTCTTTCTTTCTTCTTTCTTACTTCTTTCTTACTTCTTTCTTACTTCTTTCTAATTTCTTTTTTCTACTTTCTTACTTCTTTCTTACTTCTTTCTTACTTCTTTCTTTCTTCTTTCTTACTTCTTTCATACTTCTTTCTTTCTTACTTCTTTCTTACTTCTTTCTTTCTTAATTCTTTCTTACTTCTTTCGTACTTCTTTCTTCTTTCTTACTTCTTTCTTACTTCTTTCTTCTTTCTTTCTTACTTCTTTCTTAGGTCTTTCTTACTTCTTTCTTCTTTCTTTCTTACTTCTTTCTTACTTCTTTCTTTCTTAATTCTTTCTTACTTCTTTCGTACTTCTTTGTTACTTCTTTCTTACTTCTTTCTTACTTCTTTCTACCTTCTTTCTTTCTTCTTTCTTACTTCTTTCTTTCTTCTTTCTTACATCTTTCTTACTTCTTTCTTACTTCTTTCTTCTTTCTTTCTTCTTCCTTTCTTACTTCTTTCTTACTTGTTTCTTACTTCTTTATTACTACTTTCTTCATTCCTTCTTACTTCTTTCTTTCTTCTTTCTTCTTTCTTTCTTACTTCTTCCTTACTTCTTTCTTACTTCTTTCTTACTTCTTTATTTCTTCTTTCTTACTTCTTTCATACTTCTTTCGTACTTCTTTCTTACTTCTTTCTTCTTTCTTTCTTACTTCTTTCTTACTTCTTTCTTACTTCTTTCTTACTTCTTTCTTTCTTATTTCTTACTTCTTTCTTCATTCCTTCTTAATTCTTTATTACTTCTTTCTTACTTCTTTCTTACTTCTTTCCTACTTCTTTCTTTCTACTTTCCTCTTTCTTTCTTATTTCTTTCTTACTTCTTTCTTACTTCTTTCTTACTTCTTTCTTTCTTCTTTCTTACTTCTTTCATACTTCTTTCTTACTTCTTTCTTTCTTCTTTCATACTTCTTTCTTACTTCTTTCTTTCTTCTTACTTCTTTCTTACTTCTTTCTTGCTTCTTTCTTACTTCTTTCTTTCTTCTTTCATACTTCTTTCTTTCTTCTTTCTTTCTTCTTTCTTACTTCTTTCTTCTTTCTTTCTTACTTCTTTCTTACTTCTTTCTAAATTCTTTTTTCTTCTTTCTTACTTCTTTCTTACTTATTTCTTCCTTCTTTCTTACTTCTTTCCTACTTCTTTCTTACTTCTTTCTTCTTTCTTTCTTACTTCTTTCTTACTTCTTTCTTTCTTCTTTCTTACTTCTTTCTTACTTCTTTCTTCTTTCTTTATACTTCTTCCATACTTCTTTCTTACTTCTTTCTTACTTCTTTCTTCTTTCTTTCTTACTTCTTTCTTTCTTAATTCTTTCTTACTTCTTTCGTACTTCTTTCTTACTTCTTTCTTACTTCTTTCTTCTTTCTTTCTTACTTCTTTCTTAATTCTTTCTTTCTTAATTCTTTCTTACTTCTTTCGTACTTCTTTCTTCTTTCTTACTTCTTTCTTCTTTCTTTCTTACTTCTTTCTTACTTCTTTCTAACTTCTTTCTTACTTCTTTCGTACTTCTTTCTTCTTTCTTACTTCTTTCTTCTTTCTTTCTTACTTCTTTCTTACTTCTTTCTAACTTCTTTCTTACTTCTTTCTTACTTCTTTCTTTCTTCTTTCTTACTTCTTTCTCACTTCTTTCTTCTTTCTTTCTTACTTCTTTCATACTTCTTTCTTGCTTCTTTCTTACTTCTTTCTTCTTTCTTTCTTACTTCTTTCTTACTTCTTTCTTCTTTCTTTCTTACTTCTTTCTTACTTCTTTCTTACTTCTTTTTTACTTCTTTCTTTCTTCTTTCTTTCTTACTTCTTTCTTACTTCTTTCGTAATTCTTTCTTACTTCTTTCTTACTTCTTTCTTCTTTCTTTCTTACTTCTTTCTTACTTCTTTCTTCTTTCTTTCTTATTTCTTTCTACTTCTTTCTTACTTCTTTCTTACTTCTTTCTTTCTTCTTTCTTACTTCTTTCATACTTCTTTCTTACTTCTTTCTTAATTCTTTCTTCTTTCTTTCTTACTTCTTTCTTACTTCTTTCTTACTTCTTTCTAAATTCTTTTTTCTTCTTTCTTACTTCTTTCTTACTTATTTCTTCCTTCTTTCTTACTTCTTTCTTACTTCTTTCTTACATCTTTCTTCTTTCTTTCTTACTTCTTTCTTACTTCTTTCTAACTTCTTTCTTACTTCTTTCTTACTTCTTTCTTTCTTCTTTCTTACTTCTTTCATACTTCTTTCTTACTTCTTTCTTTCTTCTTTCTTACTTCTTTCTTTCTTTCTTCTTACTTCTTTCTTACTTCTTTCTTACTTCTTTCTTACTTCTTTCTTTCTTCTTTCATACTTCTTTCTTTCTTCTTTCTTCTTTCTTTCTTACTTCTTTCTTCTTTCTTTCTTCTTTCTTACTTCTTTCTTACTTCTTTCTTTCTTCTTTCTTACTTTTTTCTTGCTTCTTTCTTCATTCCTTCTTACTTCATTCTTACTTCTTTCTTACTTCTTTCTTACTTCTTTCATACTTCTTTCTTACTTCTTTCTTACTTCTTTCTTCTTTCTTACTCCTTTCTTACTTCTTTCTTACTTCTTTCTTACTTCTTTCTTACTTCTTTCTTACTTCTTTCTTACTTCTTTCTTTCTTCTTTGTTACTTCTTTCTTTCTTCTTTCTTACTTCTTTCTTACTTTTTTCTTTATTCTTTCTTACTTCTTTCTTTCTTCTTTCTTTCTTACTTCTTTCTTACTTTTTTAGTAATTCTTTCTTACTTCTTTTTTACTTCTTTCTTCTTTCTTTCTTACTTCTTTCTTACTTCTTTCTTCTTTCTTTCTTACTTCTTTCTTACTTCTTTCTTACTTCTTTCTTACTTCTTTCTTCTTTCTTTCTTACTTCTGTCTTACTTCTTTCTAACTTCTTTCTTACTTCTTTCTTACTTCTTTCTTTCTTCTTCCTTACTTCTTTCTTACTTCTTTCTTCTTTCTTTCTTACTTCTTCCATACTTCTTTCTTACTTCTTTCTTACTTCTTTCTTCTTTTTTTCTTACTTCATTCTTTCTTAATTCTTTCTTACTTCTTTCGTACTTCTTTCTTACTTCTTTCTTACTTCTTTCTTTCTTAATTCTTACTTACTTCTTTCTTACTTCTTTCTTCTTTCTTACTTCTTTCTTCTTTCTTTCTTACTTCTTTCTTACTTCTTTCTAACTTCTTTCTTACTTCTTTCTTACTTCTTTCTTTCTTCTTTCTTACTTCTTTCTTACTTCTTTCTTTCTTCTTTCTTACTTCTTTCTCACTTCTTTCTTCTTTCTTTCTTACTTCTTTCATACTTCTTTCTTGCTTCTTTCTTACTTCTTTCTTCTTTCTTTCTTACTTCTTTCTTTCTTACTTCTTTCTTACTTCTTTCGTACTTCTTTCTTACTTCTTTCTTACTTCTTTCTTACTTCTTTCTTCTTTCTTTCTTACTTCTTTCTTACTTCTTTCTTACTTCTTTCTTTCTTCTTTCCTACTTCTTTCTTTCTTCTTTCTTACTTCTTTCTTACTTCTTTCTTTCTTCTTTCTTACTTCTTTCTTTCTTCTTTCTTCCTTACTTCTTTCTTACTTCTTTCGTAGTTCTTTCTTACTTCTTTCTTACTTCTTTCTTACTTCTTTCTTACTTCTTTCTTACTTTTTTCTTACTTCTTTCTTTCTTCTTTCTTACTTCTTTCTTCATTCCTTCTTACTTCTTTCTTACTTCTTTCTTACTTCTTTCTTTCTTCTTTCTTTCTTCTTTCTTCTTTCTTTCTTACTTCTTTCTTACTTCTTTCTTACTTCTTTCTTACTTCTTTCTTTCTTCTTTCTTACTTCTTTCATATTTCTTTTTTACTTCTTTCTTACTTCTTTCTTCTTTCTTTCTTACTTCTTTCTTACTTCATTCTTACTTCTTTCTAACTTCTTTTTTCCTCTTTCTTAATTCTTTCTTACTTCTTTCTTACTTCTTTCTTACTTCTTCTTTCTTTCTTACTTCATTCTTACTTCTTTCTTACTTCTTTCTTACTTCTTTCTTCTTTCTTACTTCTTTATTTCTTCTTTCTTACTTCTTTCTTACTTCTTTCTTACTTCTTTCTTCTTTCTTCTTTCTTTCTTACTTCTTTCTTACGTCTTTCTTACTTCTTTCTTCTTTCTTTCTTACTTCTTTCTTACTTCTTTCTTTCTTAATTCTTTCTTACTTCCTTCGTACTTCTTTGTTACTTCTTTCTTACTTCTTTCTTACTTCTTTCTTACTTCTTTCTTTCTTCTTTCTTACTTCTTTCTTTCTTCTTTCTTACATCTTTCTTACTTCTTTCTTACTTCTTTCTTACTTCTTTCTTCTTTCTTTCTTACTTCTTTCTTACTTCTTTCTTCTTTCTTTCTTTCTTCTTTCTTTCTTCTTTCTTACTTCTTTCTTACTTCTTTCTTACTTCTTTCTAACTTCTTTTTTCTACTTTCTTACTTCTTTCTTAATTCTTTCTTTCTTACTTCTTTCTTACTTCTTTCTTACTTCTTTCTTACTTCTTTCTTTCTTACTTCTTTCTTACTTCTTTCTAACTTCTTTTTTCTACTTTCTTACTTCTTTCTTACTTCTTTCTTACTTCTTTCTTTCTTACTTCTTTCTTACTTCTTTCTTTCCTCTTTCTTACTTCATTCTTTCTTCTTTCTTACTTCTTTCTTACTTCTTTCTTACTTCTTTATTACTTCTTTCTTAATTCTTTCTTCTTTCTTTCTTACTTCTTTCTTACTTCTTTCTTGCTTCTTTCTTACTTCTTCCTTACTTCTTTCTTTCTTCTTTCTTACTTCTTTCATACTTCTTTCTTACTTCTTTCTTACTTCTTTCTTCTTTCTTTCTTACTTCTTTCATACTTCTTTCTTACTTCTTTCTTACTTCTTTCTTCTTTCTTTCTTACTTCTTTCTTACTTCTTTCTTTCTTAATTCTTTCTTACTTCTTTCGTACTTCTTTCTTCTTTCTTACTTCTTTCTTCTTTCTTTCTTACTTCTTTCTTACTTCTTTCTAACTTCTTTCTTACTTCTTTCGTACTTCTTTCTTCTTTCTTACTTCTTTCTTCTTTCTTTCTTACTTCTTTCTTACTTCTTTCTAAATTCTTTCTTACTTCTTTCGTACTTCTTTCTTCTTTCTTACTTCTTTCTTCTTTCTTTCTTACTTCTTTCTTTCTTCTTTCTAACTTCTTTCTTACTTCTTTCTTACTTCTTTCTTTCTTCTTTCTTACTTCTTTCTCACTTCTTTCTTCTTTCTTCTTTCTTTCTTACTTCTTTCATACTTCTTTCTTGCTTCTTTCTTACTTCTTTCTTCTTTCTTTCTTACTTCTTTCTTACTTCTTTCTTTCTTACTTCTTTCTTACTTCTGTCATCCTTCTTTCTTACTTCTTTCTTACTTCTCTCTTACTTCTTTTTTTCTTCTTTCTTCTTTCTTTCTTTCTTCTTTCTTTCTTCTTTTTTACTTCTTTCTTACTTCTTTCTTACTTCTTTCTTTCTTCATTCTTACTTCTTTCTTTCTTCTTTCTTACTTCTTTCTTACTTTTTTCTTTCTTCTTTCTTACTACATTCTTTCGTCTTTCTTTCTTACATCTTTCTTACTTCCTTCGTAATTCTTTCTTAATTCTTTCTTACTTCTTTTTTCTTTCTTTCTTACTTCTTTCTTACTTCTTTCTTCTTTCTTTCTTACTTCTTTCTTACTTCTTTCTTACTTCTTTTTTACTTCTTTCTTTCTTCTTTCTTTCTTACTTCTTTCTTACTTCTTTCGTAATTCTTTCTTACTTCTTTCTTACTTCTTTCTTCTTTCTTTCTTACTTCTTTCTTACTTCTTTCTTCTTTCTTTCTTATTTCTTTCTTACTTCTTTCTTACTTCTTTCTTACTTCTTTCTTTCTTCTTTCTTACTTCTTTCATACTTCTTTCTTACTTCTTTCTTAATTCTTTCTTCTTTCTTTCTTACTTCTTTCTTACTTCTTTCTTACTTCTTTCTAAATTCTTTTTTCTTCTTTCTTACTTCTTTCTTACTTATTTCTTCCTTCTTTCTTACTTCTTTCTTACTTCTCTCTTACTTCTTTTTTTCTTCTTTCTTCTTTCTTTCTTTCTTCTTTCTTTCTTCTTTCTTACTTCTTTCTTACTTCTTTCTTACTTCTTTCTAATTTCTTTTTTCTACTTTCTTACTTCTTTCTTACTTCTTTCTTACTTCTTTCTTTCTTCTTTCTTACTTCTTTCATACTTCTTTCTTTCTTACTTCTTTCTTACTTCTTTCTTTCTTAATTCTTTCTTACTTCTTTCGTACTTCTTTCTTCTTTCTTACTTCTTTCTTACATCTTTCTTCTTTCTTTCCTACTTCTTTCTTAGGTCTTTCTTACTTCTTTCTTCTTTCTTTCTTACTTCTTTCTTACTTCTTTCTTCTTTCTTTCTTACTTCTTTCTTACTTCTTTCTTACTTCTTTTTTACTTCTTTCTTTCTTCTTTCTTTCTTACTTCTTTCTTACTTCTTTCGTAATTCTTTCTTACTTCTTTCTTACTTCTTTCTTCTTTCTTTCTTACTTCTTTCTTACTTCTTTCTTCTTTCTTTCTTATTTCTTTCTACTTCTTTCTTACTTCTTTCTTACTTCTTTCTTTCTTCTTTCTTACTTCTTTCATACTTCTTTCTTACTTCTTTCTTAATTCTTTCTTCTTTCTTTCTTACTTCTTTCATACTTCTTTCTTACTTCTTTCTTTCTTCTTTCATACTTCTTTCTTACTTCTTTCTTACTTCTTTCTTCTTTCTTTCTTACTTCTTTCTTACTTCTTTCTTTCTTCTTTCTTACTTCTTTCTTACTTCTTTCTTCTTTCTTTATACTTCTTCCATACTTCTTTCTTACTTCTTTCTTACTTCTTTCTTCTTTCTTTCTTACTTCTTTCTTTCTTAATTCTTTCTTACTTCTTTCGTACTTCTTTCTTACTTCTTTCTTACTTCTTTCTTCTTTCTTTCTTACTTCTTTCTTACTTCTTTCTTTCTTAATTCTTTCTTACTTCTTTCGTATTTCTTTCTTCTTTCTTACTTCTTTCTTCTTTCTTTCTTACTTCTTTCTTACTTCTTTCTAACTTCTTTCTAACTTCTTTCGTACTTCTTTCTTCTTTCCTACTTCTTTCTTCTTTCTTTCTTACTTCTTTATACTTCTTTCTAACTTCTTTCTTACTTCTTTCTTACTTCTTTCTTTCTTCTTTCTTACTTCTTTCTCACTTCTTTCTTCTTTCTTTCTTACTTCTTTCATACTTCTTTCTTGCTTCTTTCTTACTTCTTTCTTCTTTCTTTCTTACTTCTTTCTTACTTCTTTCTTCTTTCTTTCTTACTTCTTTCTTACTTCTTTCTTACTTCTTTTTTACTTCTTTCTTTCTTCTTTCTTTCTTACTTCTTTCTTACTTCTTTCGTAATTCTTTCTTACTTCTTTCTTACTTCTTTCTTCTTTCTTTCTTACTTCTTTCTTACTTCTTTCTTCTTTCTTTCTTATTTCTTTCTTACTTCTTTCTTACTTCTTTCTTACTTCTTTCTTTCTTCTTTCTTACTTCTTTCATACTTCTTTCTTACTTCTTTCTTAATTCTTTCTTCTTTCTTTCTTACTTCTTTCTTACTTCTTTCTTACTTCTTTCTAAATTCTTTTTTCTTCTTTCTTACTTCTTTCTTACTTATTTCTTCCTTCTTTCTTACTTCTTTCTTACTTCTTTCTTACTTCTTTCTTCTTTCTTTCTTACTTCTTTCTTACTTCTTTCTAACTTCTTTCTTACTTCTTTCTTACTTCTTTCTTTCTTCTTTCTTACTTCTTTCTTACTTCTTTCTTCTTTCTTTCTTACTTCTTCCATACTTCTTTCTTACTTCTTTCTTACTTCTTTCTTCTTTCTTTCTTACTTCTTTCTTTCTTAATTCTTTCTTACTTCTTTCGTACTTCTTTCTTACTTCTTTCTTACTTCTTTCTTCTTTCTTTCTTACTTCTTTCTTACTTCTTTCTTTCTTAATTCTTTCTTACTTCTTTCGTACTTCTTTCTTCTTTCTTACTTCTTTCTTCTTTCTTTCTTACTTCTTTCTTACTTCTTTCTAACTTCTTTCTTACTTCTTTCGTACTTCTTTCTTCTTTCTTACTTCTTTCTTCTTTCTTTCTTACTTCTTTCTTTCTTCTTTCTAACTTCTTTCTTACTTCTTTCTTACTTCTTTCTTTCTTCTTTCTTACTTCTTTCTCACTTCTTTCTTCTTTCTTCTTTCTTTCTTACTTCTTTCATACTTCTTTCTTGCTTCTTTCTTACTTCTTTCTTTCTTACTTCTTTCTTACTTCTGTCTTCCTTCTTTCTTACTTCTTTCTTACTTCTCTCTTACTTCTTTTTTTCTTCTTTCTTCTTTCTTTCTTTCTTCTTTCTTTCTTCTTTTTTACTTCTTTCTTACTTCTTTCTTACTTCTTTCTTTCTTCATTCTTACTTCTTTCTTTCTTCTTTCTTACTTCTTTCTTACTTTTTTCTTTCTTCTTTCTTACTTCATTCTTTCGTCTTTCTTTGTTACATCTTTCTTACTTCCTTCGTAATTCTTTCTTAATTCTTTCTTACTTCTTTCTTCTTTCTTTCTTACTTCTTTCTTACTTCTTTCTTCTTTCTTTCTTACTTCTTTCTTACTTCTTTCTTACTTCTTTTTTACTTCTTTCTTCTTCTTTCTTTCTTACTTCTTTCTTACTTCTTTCGTAATTCTTTCTTACTTCTTTCTTACTTCTTTCTTCTTTCTTTCTTACTTCTTTCTTACTTCTTTCTTCTTTCTTTCTTATTTCTTTCTTACTTCTTTCTTACTTCTTTCTTACTTCTTTCTTTCCTCTTTCTTACTTCTTTCATACCTCTTTCTTACTTCTTTCTTAATTCTTTCTTCTTTCTTTCTTACTTCTTTCTTACTTCTTTCTAAATTCTTTTTCCTCTTTCTTACTTCTTTCTTACTTATTTCTTCCTTCTTTCTTACTTCTTTCTTACTTCTCTCTTACTTCTTTTTTCTTCTTTCTTCTTTCTTTCTTTCTTCTTTCTTTCTTCTTTCTTACTTCTTTCTTACTTCTTTCTTACTTCTTTCTTTCTTCTTTCTTACTTCTTTCATACTTCTTTCTTTCTTACTTCTTTCTTACTTCTTTCTTTCTTAATTCTTTCTTACTTCTTTCGTACTTCTTTGTTACTTCTTTCTTACTTCTTTCTTACTTCTTTCTACCTTCTTTCTTTCTTCTCTCTTACTTCTTTCTTTCTTCTTTCTTACATCTTTCTTACTTCTTTCTTACTTCTTTCTTCTTTCTTTCTTCTTTCTTTCTTACTTCTTTCTTACTTCTTTCTTACTTCTTTATTACTACTTTCTTCATTCCTTCTTACTTCTTTCTTTCTTCTTTCTTCTTTCTTTCTTACTTCTTCCTTACTTCTTTCTTACTTCTTTCTTACTTCTTTCTTACTTCTTTCTTTCTTCTTTCTTACTTCTTTCTTCATTCCTTCTTAATTCTTTATTACTTCTTTCTTACTTCTTTCTTACTTCTTTCCTACTTCTTTCTTTCTTCTTTCCTCTTTCTTTCTTATTTCTTTCTTACTTCTTTCTTACTTCTTTCTTACTTCTTTCTTTCTTCTTTCTTACTTCTTTCATACTTCTTTCTTATTTCTTTCTTTCTTCTTTCATACTTCTTTCTTACTTCTTTCTTTCTTTCTTCTTACTTCTTTCTTACTTCTTTCTTACTTCTTTCTTACTTCTTTCTTTCTTCTTTCATACTTCTTTCTTTCTTCTTTCTTTCTTCTTTCTTACTTCTTTCTTCTTTCTTTCTTCTTTCTTACTTCTTTCTTACTTCTTTCTTTCTTCTTTCTTACTTTTTTCTTGCTTCTTTCTTCATTCCTTCTTACTTCATTCTTACTTCTTTCTTACTTCTTTCTTACTTCTTTCATACTTCTTTCTTACTTCTTCTTACTTCTTTCTTCTTTCTTACTCCTTTCTTACTTCTTTCTTACTTCTTTCTTACTTCTTTCTTATTTCTTTCTTACTTATTTCTTACTTCTTTCTTCTTTCTTTCTTACTTCTTTCTTACTTCTTTCTTCTTCTTTCTTCTTTCTTTCTTACTTCTTTCTTACTTCTTTCTTACTTCTTTCTTACTTCTTTCTTACTTCTTTCTTTCTTCTTTGTTACTTCTTTCTTTCTTCTTTCTTACTTCTTTCTTACTTTTTTCTTTCTTCTTTCTTACTTCTTTCTTTCTTCTTTCTTTCTTACTTCTTTCTTACTTCTTTCGTATTCTTTCTTACTTCTTTTTTACTTCTTTCTTCTTTCTTTCTTACTTCTTTCTTACTTCTTTCTTCTTTCTTCTTACTTCTTTCTTACTTCTTTCTAACTTCTTTCTTACTTCTTTCTTACTTCTTTCTTCTTCTTTCTTACTCTTTCTTACTTCTTTCTTCTATCTTTCTACTTCTTCCATGCTTCTTTCTTACTTCTTTCTTAATTCTTTCTTCTTTCTTTCTTACTTCTTTCTTTCTTAATTCTTTCTTACTTCTTTCGTACTTCTTTCTTACTTCTTTCGTACTTCTTTCTTACTTCTTTCATACTTCTGTCTTTCTTAATTCTTTCTACTTCTTTCTTACTTCTTTCTTCTTTCTTACTTCTTTCTTCTTTCTTTCTTACTTCTTTCTTATTTCTTTCTTACTTCTTTCTTACTTCTTTCTTACTTCTTTCTTTCTTCTTTCTTACTTCTTTCATACTTCTTTCTTACTTCTTTCTTAATTCTTTCTTCTTTCTTTCTTACTTCTTCTTACTTCTTTCTTACTTCTTTCTAAATTCTTTTTTCTTCTTTCTTACTTCTTTCTTACTTATTTCTTCCTTCTTTCTTACTTCTTTCTTACTTCTCTCTTACTTCTTTCTTTTCTTCTTTCTTCTTTCTTTCTTTCTTCTTTCTTTCTTCTTTCTTACTTCTTTCTTACTTCTTTCTTACTTCTTTCTAATTTCTTTTTTCTACTTTCTTCTTTCTTTCTTACTTCTTTCTTACTTCTTTCTTTCTTACTTCTTTCTTACTTCTTTCGTACTTCTTTCTTCTTTCTTACTTCTTTCTTACATCTTTCTTCTTTCTTTCTTACTTCTTTCTTAGGTCTTTCTTACTTCTTTCTTCTTTCTTTCTTACTTCTTTCTTACTTACTTCTTTCTTAATTCTTCTTACTTCTTCGTACTTCTTTGTTACTTCTTTCTTACTTCTTTCTTACTTCTTTCTACTTCTTTCTTTCTTCTTTCTTACTTCTTTCTTTCTTCTTTCTTACATCTTTCTTACTTCTTTCTTACTTCTTTCTTCTTTCTTTCTTCTTTCTTTCTTACTTCTTTCTTACTTCTTTCTTACTTCTTTATTACTACTTCTTCATTCTCTTCTTACTTCTTTCTTTCTTCTTTCTTACTTCTTTCTTACTTCTTCTTACTTCTTTCTTACTTCTTTTTACTTCTTTATTTCTTCTTCTTTACTTCTTTCTTACTTCTTTCTTACTTCTTTCTTTTACTTCTTTCTTCTTTCTTTCTTACTTCTTTCTTACTTCTTTCTTACTTCTTTCTTACTTCTTTCTTACTTCTTTCTTACTTCTTTCTTCATTCTTCTTCTTTCTTTCTTACTTCTTTCTTACTTCTTTCTTACTATCTTCTTCTTCTTCTCTTCTTTCTTCTTTCTTTCTTACTTCTTTCTTACTTCTTTCTACTTCTTTCTTCTTCTTTCTTACTTCTTTCTTACTTCTTTCTTACTTCTTTCTTTCTCTTTCTACTTCTTCTTTCTTCTTTCTTTCTTTCTTCTTACTTCTTTCTTACTTCTTTCTTACTTCTTTCTTACTTCTTTCTTTCTTCTTTCTACTTCTTTCTTACTTCTTTCTTCTTTCTTCTTCTTTCTTCTCTTTCCTTCTTATTCTTTCTTACTTCTTTCTTACTTCTTTCTATCTTCTTCTTTCTTACTTCTTTCTTACTTTCTTTCTTACTTCTTTCTTACTTCTTCTTCTTCTTCTTTCTTTCTTACTTCTTTCTTACTTCTTTCTTTCTTCTTTCTTACTTCTTTCTTACTTCTTTCTTCTTTCTTTTTCTTCTTCATACTTCTTTCTTACTTCTTTCTTACTTCTTTCTTTCTTTCTTCTTACTTCTTTCTTTCTTCTTTCTTACTTCTTCTTTCTTACTCTTCTTCTTTCTTACTTCTGTCTTTCTTAATTCTTTCTTACTTCTTTCGTATTTCTTTCTTCTTTCTTACTTTCTTCTTTCTTTCTTACTTCTTCTTACTTCTTTCTAACTTCTTTCTAACTTCTTTCGTTCTTCTTTCTTCTTTCTCTACTTCTTTCTTCTTTCTCTTTCTTACTTCTTTATACTTCTTTCTAACTTCTTTCTTACTTCTTTCTTACTTCTTCTTTCTTCTT